>NC_091474.1:228270980-228570980 GCF_036971445.1 Narcine bancroftii | reverse complement strand
CAGCTACTACATTGTCTTTTCCAGATATATGTAGTATTTTTGTGGAGAATTCTGAAATGAATAATAATTGCCATTGTTGTTGAGTTGACAAGGGCTTTGTGACTGTGGAAAATGCAAATGTTAAGGGCTTGTGGTTGGTGTACATAGTAATGCTCTCCAAAACATAACAGAAATGTTGAATAGACAAGTAAATGGCCAAAAGCTCCTTATCAAAAGCACTGTATTTCTTCTCTGCTTCACGAAGATGACGGCTGAAGAATGCTAATGGTTTCCTCTGCCCATTGACATATTGATGAAAGGCACCTCTTATGGCCATACTGGAAGCGTCTGTAGAAAGGGCAGTGGCTTAATTTAAAACTGGGTAGCTGAGCATAGTCAGCAAATCTTCCGTCTTCAAGAAGGCATTGTTTCCTTCTTCAGTCCAGTGGATGGTTCTGGCATTTCTGGACAGTAAATTGAAAAGAGGCTTCATGATATGAGGTGTTCCCGAAAGAAGCCGACAGTAAAAATTAAATATTCCAAAGAATTTCTGCAGGCTTTCAACAGTAGCAGGTCTTGAGTACTTGAAAATGGCCTCAACTTTGGATTGCAATGGAGTCACGCCTTCCTGAGTAATCCTATGGCCCAAGAAATTGATCATTTCTTGTCCAAAAATACATTTGTCTAGATTCATGGTCAGTCCAAACTTTTGAAGATGAATAAAAAGTGTAAGATGTTCCAAATGCTTTTCCTTAGTTCCACTGGCCACTAAAAGGTCGTCGACGTAAATGAAGACATTGGTCATACCATGTCTGTAAATGGTTATATGGTTATATGTACTAAAGTATCCATCACCCATTGAAATGACTGAGCGGCATTCATTAATCCGAATGGCATTTGTAAAAATTTGAACAACCCAAACGGGGTAATTATTGCTGTTTTTGGAGTTTTCCGGCTCTACTGGGACTTGGTGATGGCCACACACCAAGACTATTTTGGAGAAGATCTTCGCTCCATGCAAATTAGCCAAGAAATCCTGAATATAAGGTATCAGATAACAATCCTGGATGGTGGAGTCATTAAGCCACCTGTAATCTCCACAAGATCGCCAAGCTCCACTGTGTTTCAGGACCAAATGTAATGGAGATGCCCAGGGACTCTCGGACCTATGAATTATGCCTAGTTACTCCATCTTGGCAAACTCTTCCTTAGCTAATCACAGCTTCTCTGGAGGCAAGTGGGGTGCTTTAGTATGGATAGGAGAGCCCTTAGTACAAAGGTGGTGAGTAACATCGTGCTTTACAGTGGAGGCAGAAAATTGTAGAGTAGTAATCTCAGGGAAATCTTCCAACAGCTTGGAGAATTCATCTACTTGTTTACTTAATATTTGAAGGCACAGAGCAGGGATATAGGCGTCTGCCAGAGGAATGGTCTGTAAAGCAGTCCTATCTATTAGCCGGCGCCATTTTAAGTCGATGAGGAATGAATGAGCCTAAAGAAAATCTGCACCAAGATCGGGATACTGCTGCTATAATAAGTGGTCAAGTGTAGAGATGATTCTCAAACTTGACATTCATCTTCCTGGTGCCAAAGGTTGGATTGTTGGAACTGTTAACTGCTCTTAGTTGCAGGTCTGTGGTAGGATGGCGTGTGTCAAAACTGGTGGGTGAAAATACACTAACTTCTGAACCTGTGTCCACCAGAAATTTTCACTGGGACAACTGGTCCCATACATACAGTAGGCTTGGAGGTTTCTTGCCAACCGCCACAGCCCTTACTGGCGGTTGGCCTGGGTGTTTCCCACAAATGGGCAGGGTGGAAAGCACTTGCAGGCATTTACTCCCCAATGGGTGTGGTAATAACACCAAGACAAGGTGTCCACAGGCTGCTTGCTTGTCTTGGGGTGTTGCCTGCTTGTAGGGAGCGATGTGCTAAGAGCACTAGAGTGTAACATTGGATCAATATCAGAGGGGTTGGTTGTGAAGACTTGTTTTTCCTTGCTGTGGTTTTAGCTAGCCATAGAATGTCTGCCTCTGCCATTACAGCCCTTGGGTCTTCAAATGAACCTTGGATAACAAGAGCCTATCATCATCTGGCATTCACTCTAAAAAGAGCTGCTCGGATAACGTATTGGGCCTTTCGACAACTGCCAAGAACATAATTTCATCCATTAGTTCTGAAGGGGTGTGGTCTCCCAACCCATCGAAATGTAGTAGTTTGACCGCCCTTTCTCTGCAGGTATACCTTATATACGTAATAAAAGTGCTTTTAAAGCATCATACCTGCTGGTCTGTGGTGGATCCTGTAGGAAGTCACCGACAAGATAGTAATAAGTGGCAAAGGTGAAATTGCCTGTTGGAACCACAGTTCAGGCTCAGCTGTCCAGAAAGGTGGTAGCTTCACAGCAACGGCTGCAGTTTTTGGACTCAACGGGGTCACCAATTGTGGCCACTGGAATGGCAGTGGACAAGGCAAAATAACCACACAAGGCATTTCTAGAGTGAATCAAACGAATTTACTCTTCATCACCCGTGCAACCTTTTAAAAGCCAGAATCATATGCTGACGACATCACACACTGACGTCACATGGCTGCTTCGATGCCTCCTGCAAGTTGTACTGCCGCCATAGTGCCTCTACCACTGTCCGGGCCTCCCAGGATGTAATGGTACAACCAGTACACTGGCCTTCTACAGGGGGCAACCACTCTACCTGCATGTAGGCAACCTGGGAGGCTGGCCCCACCTTCCGGCTTCAATCACCAGCCTGTATAAAGACTCGAGCCGCCCCCTTCAGGGGACAGTCAGACATGGAGCCAGCAAAGATACTAAGACTGGTGTACAAAGTTTAAGGTAATTAAAGCCTGTACAGTCTGTGGACTGTGCATCAGAATCATTCGCACAGCGCCCCAATCATAAGGATCAAAGGTGTAAATTAAGAACATTAAATAAAAACCTTGCCCTACCAGGCAGCAGCAGTGATGGCCCATGGAGCTGGAACACCAAAATTGTGCCCCCAACAGCAGCAGCGACGGCGACCTCAGGGTCCCAGGTAGGAGCGGTTATGGCGATGCCCGGTGGTGGGGAGATCATTGACTTATATGCCAAATTGACGTCAATCTGGATTTCTCAATGAATTTAAGGTCTCAAAAGTCTATCCGGTGTACAAGTCGTCCCCCTTTTTGAGAATTTTTAAAGGGTTTCATGACGGTAAATTAATATTTGTACTGTGTACATGTTTTGTTTGTTTATATGTTATGTTTGTGCGTGTGTCTGCACTGTGGACTGGAGAATGCTGTTTTGGTATAATCGGATAACAAATAAACTTGAACTTAGACACGATAAGTGAATTGATTGCTAAAAGTGGAAATGCTCATAATGTCACTGAGTGTCCATAATAATTTCTGACATCATGAAAGAAACTATACAGGCAATTCCTTTCAGTAATTCCACTGTTTCAAAGAATTGATGACAAGAGATCAAGACTTCTCTTGGTTTATTGCCAGCGTGTGGAATGGAAATGAGCCGATGGAAGAGATGTGTTTTCCTGAAGGATTATAACAGATAACAAGGAACTGACCCTTTTCAATGAAGTTAAGAATTACATGAACAAGAATAGTATTCCACTCGAGAGCATAGTCACCTGTGCCACTGATTTTGGCACTTCAGTGATTGGACGATACAGAGGGTTCATCGCATCCCTTTCAGTTTTTTACTGTTCATTGCATCATTCATTGGTAGCACCTCGTGCTTAAGAACTTAGGACGATGTTTAAATACTTCACTTCCATTTGTCAAAGACTGAACAAGATCTTACTCATTGAGGAAGCTATTTTCTTCCTTAAAAGCTCGGTCTATTGGAGCAATATCAGATGTTAGGAATTTTTACTATTTCACAGAGTGAAAGCATACAGCATAAGAAATGAAATGATGACTTTGTAGTAGAGCTGCAGATTGGCAGGTCCGATGTTGTGGCCACCATGAAGCCATGGCTAAAGGATGTAATTGACTTCAGATTTATTGTCAGAGAACATACATGACATCACATGGAACCCTGAGGTTCTTTTTCCTGCGGTTGGCAAAGAAACCTGCAAGCCTACTGTATGTATGGGACCAGTTGTCCCAGCAAAAATTTATGGTGGACATGGGTTCAGAATTAGTAGTGGTTAGTTAAAAAAAAACTGAACACAACGTACACATGTAAACAGATAAAGAAATGTAAACAGGTATCGAATGTAAACAAGCTATGCAATACAGAGAGAATTTTAAAAAATCAATAAAGTGAATGAGTCCTTAAAGGAGTCCCTGATTGAGTTTGTTGTTGAAGAGTCTGAAGGTGGGGGAGGGGTGTAGCAGCTCTTCCTGAACCTGGTGGTGCAAGTCTTGTGGCACCCACACCTCTTTCCTGATGGCAGCAGCGAGAACAGAGTGTGTGCTGGGGTGGTGTGGCTCCTGCTCTCCGACAACCGCGTTCCCTGTAGATGTTCTCGATAGCGGGGAGTGTTTTGCCTGTGATATCCTGGGCTACCTTTTGGAAGGGTTTATGCTCAGGGGTAATGGCATCCCCCAGACCAGACAGTGATGCAGCAGGTCAGTGCACTTTCCACCACCCCTCTGTAGAAATTTGCCAGGGTTTCTGGTGTTGTGCCAAACCACCACCAACTCCTGAGGAAGTAGAGGTGCTGGCATGCTTTCTTCGTGATGCCATTTGTGCGTTGGGTCATCCCTCCCCCACTTCCTTTCTGTCTAATTGAAAACTAATTTGTTTTTCTCTCTTTGCCAGATCTGACAAAGTATCCCTGGCCAAAGACATTACCTGCACCTCCATTTACAAATGCTGCCTGACCCATTGAAACTGTTTTTGCTTTTGCTGGATTTACCTTGCGCTTTTTGTGGTCATCTATGTTCCAAAGTGCTTTTCAGCCAGTGGAAGAGCCTTCAAAGTCGAGCCAGGGTGCTCCATGTTTTAGGAAATCTGGAAGCTGATTGATGAAAACTAATGGGACAATGGTCAGCTAATTATTCTTAAGAATGTTGACTAAAGGACAAATGTTGGCCAGAATTCAGGCCCTTACACCATTGCTGGTCCTCAAAGTAGTGCCATGGCCAATAAATTAGCATGAATAGAAAGTCACCATTGCAAAATTTACATCCACAGGAATGGATGGTACTGGTAGCATGAGTTGCTAAACAAAAACTTTCCTGTACATCACACACTAATTTTTTAAAATGTTTTAATTTAAATTTAGGTTTAAAAAAAAATGTAAACAGCACTGCAACAGGCCAATTCGGCCCTACGAGTCCATGCCACCCTATTTACACCCCATTAACCTACACCCCTGGTACAATTCAAATGGGGGGAGGAAACCAGAGCCCCCAGAGAAAACCCAAGTTGAGATAGGGAGAACATACAAACTCCTTATGGACAGCACAGGATCCTAATCCAGGTCCAGTCCCAATTGCTGGCTGGCGCTGTAAAGGTGCTGGGCCAACTGCTACACTAACCGAGTTGCCCATTCCATGAAGAAACATTTAAATAACTCTCCATGACTCTACTAGTTATTAATAATATTTATTTTAATATATGTAATACTGTGATGTGATGTTGAGGCTTTATAAGCTATGGTGAAACCTCACTTTGAGTACCGAGAGCAGTTTTGGGCTCCTCATTTAAGAAAGGATGTGCTGTCGTTGGAGAGGGTTCAAAGGAGGTTCACAAGGATGATTCTGCAAAATAAAGAGTTATATGAGGAGCATTTGACAGCCCTTGGCCTCATTGGAATTTAGGAGAATGAGGGGGATCTCAGTGAAACATTTTGAAAGATGATAGTCAGGAACAGAGTAGAGGTAGAAAGGATCTTTCCCATGGTGGAAGAGTCTGTGACAAGAGGGCACAACTTCAGGATTAAAGGGCAGAGATATATCTTTTGCCAGAGGGTGATATATCTGTGGAATCTTTTTGCCAAAGGTGGTTGTGGAGGTCAGGCCATGAGGTGTATTTAAGGCAGAGATTGATAGGTTCTTGATTAACCAAGACATCAAAGGTTATGAGGAGAAGGCTTGGCAGTGGGGCTGTGGGAAAATGGATCTGCTCATGATTGAATGGTGGGGCAGACTCGATGGGCTGAATAGCCTTTTCCTGCTCCTATGCCCCCTAGTCTTATATGTATCATTTGTCTGTATGTGCGTTATGTCTGTATGTGTTTGTGCTGTGGACAGCAAAATGCTGATTCACCGATTTGTACTGATACAATTAGTTGACACTTGAACATGAACAAAATAAATTGCCAAACTATATGTGTCCTTACCCTTTTAAACAACAATATGGCAGCACCAGTGACCTGATTTAATCCGATACTGTCTGTAGAGTTTGTACATTCTCCCCGTGAATGCGTGGGTTTCCTCTCACCCTTCAAAATGCGCAGGGGTCATAGGTTAATTGGGGTATTTGGACAGCACAAGCTCGTGTATGTCTAAATTAAAATGAATATTTTACAATGCAAACTACCATTAATGTAAATAGTAACAAAAATTCAATTTAATTTATCAATACTGCACAATAGGAAACCCGTGGGGCCCAATTACACCAAACCCCAAATGATTTTTGGAGGTTGGCCTCGCCATCTGAGCTGCCACATCTTCTGAGGATCTTGCTATCAATCAGCCTTCAACAACACTGCCCTGACGTATAAATGGACATAAACTGAAAATGTTTTTTCACACTTATTATGTACTCTGTCTGCACAGAGTTCTTAGAAATTGTTGCCAATTGCATGAAAATTCAAGATACATAAATACTTGATAAATGAGAATTCTGTCATGAGGAAGTAATAACAGGACACTTCAAAAACAATAACAGGATTGGGCAGAATCAACTTGGATGTGTGAACGGAAAATCACATCTGATAAAAGTCATAGAAAAAAGTCAAAGTCACCTACACATGTTTTGCTGTTGATTTTCATCTGTACTCAGCACCTGATGTCTCTCATGTCAGTGTCTAACAATAATCAGCCAGCAATGATGGATTGTAGTAGCCCTGATACCGCTTTTCCATGGTCAGCACGGAAGCAGGCACCTTGGCTCTACATCAATGCTGCCCACGGTACCTAGACCAATTCCATTTACCCACATCAATTCCACACCATTCTCTGCTTTGTCAATTTAAATATCTGACAACATAGAACATACATAGATTATAGAACAGTACAGCAAAGGTACCGTGCCAAACCTGATTCCCAATTGAATTAAATCTCTGCTCTTTGCATATCCTCCTATTCTCTGCATATTTATGTTTCAATCTAGAAACCTCTTGAACACTACAATTGTATTACTTTCACCACTACATCAGGCAGCCTGTTCCAGGCTATTGTGTTAAAAAAAAAAGTCCTGCATACATCTCCTTTAAACTCCCCCACCCTGTCCCAGCAACATTAAATGCTCTCTCTCATGTTTGACCTTTGTAAAACCCTTCAGATGTTTGTCTAGATCAGTGGTTCTCAACCTTTTTCTTTCCACTCACATACCACTTTAAGTATTCCCTATGCCATCGGTGCTCTGTGATTAGTAAGGGATTGCTTAAGGTGGTATGTGGGTGGAAAGAAAAAGTTTGAAAGTCACTGTTTTAATCGTACCTAATTGACTCGTTATGTGCATGGTTTCAAAACTCCAAAGGAAATGGACCAATGACAATTTTTCTCAAGCAAAATATTGGGTCTAAAGCAATGCTTCTTGACCTCATTAATCACAGAGGACCAATGGAATAGGGATTACTTAAAGTGGTATGTGAGTGGGAAAAAAAAAGGTTGAGAACCATTGGTAGATTTTAAATGATGTGAGAACCTTTGCCTCAAATATTTTACAGGCAGAGCTTCACAGACTTCAACTAATCTCAGTGTCAAAAAATCCCACCACAGAAACTTCCTATCTCTCACCTTATCTCTTGGCTATCCTAGCATTGGGAAAAAAAAGTCATTATTATCTATTCTATTTATTCCCTCTCATTATTTATATACCACTGTGAGGTTACTCCTCAGCCTCTTCCAGGGACATCAAATCTAGTCTCTCCTTGCATCTACAGTGCTCCAATCCAGATAACATCCTGGTGAATTTTCTCTGCACCCTCTCAAATGCAGTCATGCCCTTCCCATGATATGACAAGCCAATTCTCCGGATGTGGGCTGACCCAGGCAAGATGTAGAATGATGCCCCAGCCACGTCTCAAACAATGAAGGTAAGCATTCCACGTCTTCACTAACATCTTATCCCATTTGTGTTTTCACTTTCAGTGATCCATGGATCTGTATCCCAAGTATTTGCAATCTGGAACACACCGGCTGAGAAGTGGCAGTGACAGGTACTCCCACATCATTTAAAAACCATCGGATACCACTTTTCTCACCAAGAAGATAGAAAATCGTGGACCAAGTGTTGGTAAGTAGGATTCATATGGTTGGGTATTTGATGATCATCATGGACATTATATAGTAAAATAGAGCTCAGTTCAGACCCTTTGGCTCACAGCCTTGGATAATGCATGATCCATCTAACCCTTTCCTCCCTCACAGTCTAGTTTTCTTACATCCATGTTTCTACCCAAGAGTTTTTTACATGTTCCTCCACCACCAGCAATGGATCCCAGGGCATATCATGAATAAATGACACCGAGAATCCCATTTCTAAGATGTTATGACAGCGTGTCACCACAATGGACCAATTTGTGTACTTCTGCAAAGATTACATTGGAAAATAAATTTTGTAAAGGTTTACCAGTTGAATTCCTGTGGTTATCTCGAGCTGGCCACCCACATCACGTCTAGTGGAACAGTATTAGTGGGGAAAGGCAGAACATGAAAAGTCATTATCAGTAGATAACGTAACAACGAATGGAAAAGCTAAGTCAAGGTTCATCCAGGAGGACAAAAATTCAGCCTCTCTTTCCTTTCCCACAAGCCACATTTCTTCTCCACTAGTTCATCTTTCAAATGGTAGGACGAGGTAAGTGAAATGGCAGTGCAGGTGGTTAGAGTGCCCACTCCAGATCCAAAGATGCAGTTTCTCGTCCTGTCCATCTTGCCTATGAATGGAAAACACTGCTAAATGCAAAGAACCCAAAACCAGCAGGTCTGTCGGACGAGATCATAAAGGTGCTGTGTGAATATGATTTAATGAAGACAGTGAACCCAAACACCAAGCTGAAGGCTACTACTGAAACTCGGGGAAGAGGTCATTGGAAGCAGTGAGCCAGAAAGCAGAACTGCGGTAAGGTCACAGCGAATCCATCCAGGGCTGCACTCCCAACAATTTTAATAACCAATACACAAATTCAGGAAAGTAATCAGCAGGTGGATTTGAACCAGAGGGAAATGAAAGGCTGCTGCACTCTGGTTATAACTGGTATTCAAGGTTTTTGTGTGTGCACCATGACCCATCTGTTACATTGGGATGTATATCTTTAATCAAATGATAATAAACATGCTTTAACTTGAATGGCTGTTTTTTTTCTTCTTAGTAAATCCCTCAAATATTTTAAACTTCCATTAAATCAGTAGATGAAATATGTGTTAAGATAACTTTAACAAATATGGCTAGCTACCAATATCACCAAAATTATAATGGTGTCGTAGAGTCTCATAACACAGAAACAGGCCACTTGGCCCAAGGTCCATGCCACCAAGCCTGCCCCGTAGGCCTGCATTCGGCCCACATCCTTTGTGAGTCGTGTGTGCAGTAACCTCGTGAGATGTTTCACATGGAGACGTGTGGGAGATAGCAGATGCTGGAATCTGAAGGCAAACACAATCTGCTGGATGAACCCATGGGTCAGCAATATTAGTGGAAGAAAAAAGAATGGTTGACATTTCGTGCCAAAACTCTTCATGAGAGTTTTGACCACTTTTCTCCCAGAGATGTTTCACATATTCTACAGAGTAAACTTTAAATGTATCTCTTAGAATCCATCCTCCTTGCTGCTCCCTCCCACACAGCATTAAGGCTGAATAGTGGGTTAAAAATTGTAAACAAATAAAGTACTATTGTTTATTGTAGTAGATAATGCTTCAAGCATTCACTGTATATCATAATCAGGATTTGACTTCCAAAGAATTATAGTGCCCAGGTCATTTTATGCCATGGAAAGAGGCCATTGGCTCCATTATGTCAATACCAGCAAGTTCCCAGTTTACAGCCACTTGACTTGTAAATCAGTGGTATGTCAATTTCTCATCTGAATCGTTTTTGAGGCTTCCAAGATTTGAAAACCACTCCTCTCGAAATGTACTTCATTTTAACTAAGTCATATTTTAAATCATAGAAATCTGGGAACATAGAAAATATGTTCTTCTCTGGAATGGACAAGAAACCGTGTACCTACAGAGGTTAGGGGGAGCACAGGTGGTGGAAACTACGGAGGTTAGGGGGAGCACAGGTGGTGGAAGCTACGGAGGTTAAGGGGAAGCACAGGTGGTGGAAGCTACGGAGGTTAGGGGAGCACAGGTGGTGGAAGCTACGGAGGTTAGGGGAGCACAGGTGGTGGAAGCTACGGAGGTTAGGGGGAGCACAGGTGGTGGAAGCTACGGAGGTTAGGGGGAGCACAGGTGGTGGAAGCTACAGAGGTTAAGGGGAAGCACAGTTGGTGGAAGCTACGGAAGTTAGGGGAGCACAGGTGGTGGAAGCTACGGAGGTTAGGAGGAGCACAGGTGGTGGAAGCTACAGAGGTTAGGGGAGCACAGGTGGTGGAAGCATCGGAGGAGATGGGGGGGGGGGGGAAACGTCTCTCTGCACTTCCCTTTCTCTTCCTGATAGGGGTGCTGGGCTTGTGTTTCTCTGTGTACCATAATAAGCAAACAAAGTAAATGTCCATTGGTGCACACAACAATAAAGGAATCTTGAACCTTGGCATTAGAGTGGGAGTGGGCTATTCGTCCCCTTGGACTCTGTTCCACCATTCTGTACAATCATGTCTGATCTTCAACCTCAGTACTGCACACCTCCCCTCCCTGCACCCCTTGATGCCTTTTGCCCCCACAAATTTAATTTTTAAATACTCACTGTCTGAGGAATATTCCACCCATTCACCAGTGGCTGAGAGAAGAAATTTCTACTCAAGTCAATCAAAGGCTTTACTGTGATGCTTGATGCAGGAGCCCCATCCAGAGGAAACATCCTCCCCACCTCCAGACCAGTCTGAATGATGCCCATTGTGAGATTTCCCACCCTGGCCACTCTCTTCTCATTGGGCCCGTTGGGGAGAAGGATTAAGAGTGGAAGAGGTTTGGGTTCTTCCCTGCGCCCGTCCAGCTCCCAAACAAACCTCACAATTGCTGGTCTCCTGCTGCCCTGCGACCTTCACTGTGACCCTCCGCACCAGGGGCGACCCGCAGAAATATGGTCGGCCGCGACCGAATGGTCCGAGCCGGTACTCTCACTGGTGCAACGTGGCTCGCCATGGCATGGGCAAGCAGGGAAATTAGCGGAGTGTTAGTGTGATCCAGGCCGCCTACTCTCCGGAACTCCCAGCAATGGGAAGGACGCAGGAATTCATTCCCCCCCTCCTCTCCTCTCACCCTCCCCCTTCCCCCCTCCCCCTCCCCTTCCCCCTTCCCCCTCCCCTTTCCCCTCCCCCTCCCCCTCCCCCCTTCCCCTCCCTTCCTCTCCCCTCCCTTACCCTCCCCCTCTCCTCCCCTCCCCCTCCTCCCTTCCCCCTCCCTTCCCTTCCCCTCCCCCTCCCCTTCCCCCTCCCCTCCCCCTTTCTCCCCTCCCCCTCTCCTCCCCTCCCCTCCTCCCTTCCCCCTCCTCCCTTCCCCCTCCCTTCCCCTCCCCTCCCCTTCCTCCCCTCCCCCTTCCTCCCCTCCCCCTCCTCCCTTCCCTTCCCCTCCCCCTTCCCCCCTCCCCTTCCCCCTCCCCCCCTTCCCCTCCCCCTTTCTCCCCTCCCCCTCTCCTCCTCTCCCCTCCTCCCTTCCCCTCCCTTCCCTTCCCCTCCCCTCCCCCTTCCTCCCCTCCCCCTCCTCCCCTCCCCCTCCTCCCTTCCCCCTCCTCCCTTCCCCCTCTTCCCTTCCCCTCCCCTCCCCCTTCCTCCCCTCCCTCTCCTCCCTTCCCCCTCTCCTCCCATTCCCCCCGGGTATTACGCGCCTGCCTTCTCCATTGGGCTCCTGTGTGGAGTGAACTGACTGAACTGCTCACGACACGGACCCTTCTCACTGTCAACACACAGTGCGGGGGAAACTCAGCAGGACACGCAGCAAAGATAAGGATCCCTTTGTCACCAACGTTTCGGGCTTGAGCCCTTCGTCGGGGTCCGAGCCCCGGAACGTGGCCCCTTTGCTGTATGAAGGGCCCTGGCGAGATGCCCCAATGATTCAACTTTCCTCGCCGTGTCGTGACCATCAGTGGCGGGGGGGAGCGGCCCCTCTCTCTTCGCAGCCGCGGGCCACCCGCTCCAACCGGGACAGATTCTGACAACTCGCTCCGAGACGGGGGGGGGGGGGGAACGGGACGGGGGGGAAAACCACCCGGCGTGCACGTGCTTGGACCACTCCCGCCGGTGGTGGGTGACTGGCCGGAGAGGGAGGGGCAAGGATCCGTGTGACGGTTCTCTCTCTCTCTCTGGGTCGCCAAACGAGGAGCAGTGGCCGTCCTGCATCTCCACTCAACCGCGGCAACAGGTAAAGATCAGCGCCACTAACCCCGACAAGGGGGCGGAATGGGGTAGAAATGGAAACGCGAGCCATGAAACGGGCCAGAGGCACTGGGGTTCATGCCTTTCAGTGCTGTCCGTCTCCACCGCAACGTCAACGGGAGCGAAGGCTTGGCAGAGGAATGGGGCTCGAACCAGCGCCCAGCCTCTGGGTGTTTGTGTCTGTGGGTGCCTGTGTGGATCAATGTGTGTGGATCTCTGTGTGTGTGGATCTCTGTGTGTGTGGATCTCTGTGTGTGTGGATCTCTGAGTGTGTGGATCTCTGAGTGTGTGGATCTCTGAGTGTGTGGATCTCTGAGTGTGTGGATCTCTGAGTGTGTGGATCTCTGAGTGTGTGGATCTCTGTATGTGTGTGGATCTCTGTGTGTGTGGATCTCTGTGTGTGTGGATCTCTGAGTGTGTGGATCTCTGAGTGTGTGGATCTCTGAGTGTGTGGATCTCTGAGTGTGTGGATCTCTGAGTGTGTGGATCTCTGAGTGTGTGGATCTCTGTATGTGTGTGGATCTCTGTGTGTGTGGATCTCTGTGTGTGTGGATCTCTGAGTGTGTGGATCTCTGAGTGTGTGGATCTCTGAGTGTGTGGATCTCTGAGTGTGTGGATCTCTGAGTGTGTGGATCTCTGAGTGTGTGGATCTCTGAGTGTGTGGATCTCTGTATGTGTGTGGATCTCTGTGTGTGTGGATCTCTGTGTGTGTGGATCTCTGTGTGTGTGGATCTCTGTGTGTGTGGATCTCTGAGTGTGTGGATCTCTGAGTGTGTGGATCTCTGAGTGTGTGGATCTCTGAGTGTGTGGATCTCTGAGTGTGTGGATCTCTGAGTGTGTGGATCTCTGTATGTGTGTGGATCTCTGTGTGTGTGGATCTCTGTATGTGTGTGGATCTCTGTGTGTGTGGATCTCTGTGTGTGTGGATCTCTGTGTGTGTGGATCTCTGAGTGTGTGGATCTCTGAGTGTGTGGATCTCTGAGTGTGTGGATCTCTGAGTGTGTGGATCTCTGAGTGTGTGGATCTCTGAGTGTGTGGATCTCTGTATGTGTGTGGATCTCTGTGTGTGTGGATCTCTGTGTGTGTGGATCTCTGTGTGTGTGGATCTCTGTGTGTGTGGATCTCTGAGTGTGTGGATCTCTGAGTGTGTGGATCTCTGAGTGTGTGGATCTCTGAGTGTGTGGATCTCTGAGTGTGTGGATCTCTGAGTGTGTGGATCTCTGAGTGTGTGGATCTCTGAGTGTGTGGATCTCTGTATGTGTGTGGATCTCTGTGTGTGTGGATCTCTGTATGTGTGTGGATCTCTGAGTGTGTGGATCTCTGAGTGTGTGGATCTCTGAGTGTGTGGATCTCTGAGTGTGTGGATCTCTGAGTGTGTGGATCTCTGAGTGTGTGGATCTCTGTGTGTGTGGATCTCTGTGTGTGTGGATCTCTGTGTGTGTGGATCTCTGTGTGTGTGGATCTCTGAGTGTGTGGATCTCTGAGTGTGTGGATCTCTGAGTGTGTGGATCTCTGAGTGTGTGGATCTCTGAGTGTGTGGATCTCTGAGTGTGTGGATCTCTGAGTGTGTGGATCTCTGTATGTGTGTGAATCTCTGTGGATCTATCTGTGTGTGTGGATCTCTGAGTGTGTGGATCTCTGAGTGTGTGGATCTCTATATGTGTGTGTGTATGTGGATCTGTGTGTGTGTGTTTGTGGATCAATCTGTGTGTGTGTGGATCTGTGCGTGTGTATCAATGTGCATGTATCTATGTCTCAGTGTACACGTATGTATCTGCCTGTGTCCATCTATTGATTGTGCGTGTGTTATACAGCCCACTTGTAGTCACCTCGTCCGAGTTCATCCAGCAGATGGTGTTTAGATTCAGATTCCAGTGCCTTGAGTCTCCAGCGTGTGGGCTGTTTGTGGGACAGGGGTAGGTGAGGGTTAAACTGTGAGGTCCTGGTGAGCGCGGCCAGTTTCTTGTCTCCTGCTCCTCAGCTGTTCCGTTCCCGTGTGTCTGCTGCTGTGCAGTCTCCGCTCCCCCAGCCCTCCCCGTTTACTAATGATGGACACCCCGAGAAAGAATGCCGGTTTCGGAGAAGCAAGGCAAAGAAATGCCCCAAGGGTCAAGGAGGATGGGTCTCCGGAATTTGGCAAGGAGACCAATTTACGGACCCCAGAGTGAACTCCCCGGCCTTCAAGTTGGATGCTTCGTCTGGTTCTGTGGTGACAGGATGAGAGGAATTCAGGCTGGTGCTTGCCTGTTGAGTGGTTCCACTGTGGGATGTCTGCACTCAGGCTTTTGGACACTTCAGGGCTGTCCTGAACTGCTCCCCGCGGCAGTTCAACTTTCATGTCAACATTTTATCAGGAGTGATCGTAGCTGCGTCCGTGGCAGCTCCTGTATCAGGCAGGTCTGTCCACCATGTCTGCACCGAACCCCACACCAAACTCAACAAAATCTCCATTTCCATACCCCTCGTTCCCTGTACATTCGTGCTTTTGAAACGCTATAGAACTTATCACTCAGAAACAGGCCCTTCGGCCCATCTAGTTTGTGCTGAACTATTGACCGCACCCTCCCATTCATGTACCTGTCCAAACTACTATGGTATCTGCTTCCACTACAACTGCAACTGTGATTTTTTAAATTTATTCGTTTAGATGTTATTATCCTTTTCTGTCTGGTGGCATATTGTGTTGTTTGGCTGCAGTGAGAATGTATTTGGGGGGCATCTGTACATTGTTCCTAAGTATATGACAATAAACTCATGTTATCACATGATCTCTGAGAGCCTGTTCCAGGCATCTACCACTTTCTGTCAAAAACCTTTACCTTACACATCTCCCTTAAACATTCCCTCCCCACCCCCCACCCTCACTCTCCACCCCCATCTTAAATGCATGTCCTCAAGTATGTGACATTTTTACTCCAGGAAAAAAGATTCTGACAGTCGAGCCTATTAGCACGTGTTACAAGCCCAGAGGACCACAAAGTCCAGCAGCAATAGAAATTCACCAAGACTAATGGTTACTTAAACAAAAGTTGTTTTTAATTTTCTTTATATATAAAAACAGGACCAAACTTTAACTTATTACTATTAACTTAACCCCCTTCTAATTCTAAGTGAATGTGTATGTAATGTGTATATGTTCAGGTAAGTTCTTTGTTTCACAGTCCAATCATTCACTTTTTACTTCTCCAAGTTCATTTGTATCAGGCAATTCTTATATTGTGCATAGAATTTAACATCTATGAATTTTCACCAGGCTCTGGTGCTTAAAGTTAAATGGTTACCACTCGGGAAGGTTCTTGTTGGTTTCAGAGAGAGGTATTTGTTACTCATTGGACCCACACACACACAAACTGATTTCCTCCAATCAGTCACTTCAGTATCTTGCCAAAGAAACTTGCCCCATCATGGGTTTTCCAAATGATAACCTCTTCTTCCAGGTCACCACAAAGTTCCTCTTGTTTCCCTTATTTCACGAAAAAACACTAGCCAGACATTTCCTCCTGTAAGGACCACACGGTTTTCAACAGGCTGAACTCAGAACTCACAGCCCATCTTTAAAATGGGTGTTTCAACAAGCCCACCAGCTTGCCATGTTGCCGCCTCAAAAGCTACTGTAGAACTCAGTTCTCTCTCTCTCCAAGATAAATCCTGTTTGTTCTTTCTTCTCTTTCTGCTTGTAAAAACCAGAACTTCTTGCAGGGCTCTAAACCCAATCCTTGAAAGATCTTATCAGCTTCTTCCTGTATATTGTGCCATTTGAACCTACTTCTGAAGTTCCTTCCAAAGCAGTTCCATTGTCTTTTGGCAAAGCCTGAATGATGCCCGAATGTCTAGCTTCAGAAAAGCTCTTGCATTTTAAATGAGATGTGAAGTGTAAGTATTTGTTTAAGAAGTGATCTACACTGAACCCCCTCCCCACAATCTATCTTTTAAAAAACATATTTATATATAATATAAATATATAATATAACCCGTAACACATGTCATATAATTTTATAAACATCTATCAGCTTCTAATGCTCCAGAGAAAACAACCAATATGTATCCAGCCTCTTATTAAAGCTCATACCCTTGAATCCATGCAGTATCCTGGGGGGGGTCAGGGGAGAAGGCAGGAGAATAGGGTTGAGAGAAAAACTACATCAGCCATGGCAGAGCAGACGATGGGCAAATGACCTAATTCTACTCCTGTGCTTTATGGTCCCTTCTATGCCCTTTTGAAAGGCTCCACATCCTTCCTCCAATGGGGTGACCAGAATTGCACACAATACTCCAAATGAAGCCTAACCAAAGTTTTTACACAATGGCAACATGGGTTTTGTATGAAATAGAAACAAAATCTGTAGATCGACTGGAAGACCTACAACCAAAGTTCTCCATCGATGCTGCTGGAATGCACCCAAGAAGGAGACGATTGCACTGGAGAAATTTACTGGGATGTTGTGGCTTCGATAGAGCATTTTCCATTCTGAGGAGACACTGGATAGACTGGATTTGGTTTTAATGGAGCAGAGGAGGTTGAAAGAATCCTGGTAGAGTTTGCAGAATGAGGAAAGTTAAAGATAGAATGGACTGTATGGAACTGCCCATAAAAAAGATACCCAAAACCAAAGAGTGTGGGTTTATGCTAGACACTTTTATGCAGTTACTAAATAGCAGAAAATATCAAGAAAATTTCTGCTCCGGCCGGTGGCTGTGTAAGTAAAAATGTTGGGACGTAATTTTTTTAATGCAAATTCCATCCCATGATTTTTTTTCCACTTCCACCCCTACGCATTTTTACGGAGCGGCTGCAGTGTAAAATGACCGCAGCCACTCCATAAGAAAGAAGCCTAATGAATACGAAGTTCCCCCTCCGACAAACTCCACAACACAGGAAGGCTGGGTAAAAGTGCCCCTGCGTAAACAACCACTCCAGGACACACCGGAGGTAAGTATGCTCATTTTTTTCCAGGATAATTCTGGTTTCTGCGTTTTAAAAAAAAAAATCCAAGTGAAGAGCAAAGGGCTTAAATAGCATCTGACGGGGTGTTGTAATCTGAAAACATGATCTGAGAAGGCAAAGGCAGGTCCTCTCAAAACATTGAAGCATCTGGACAAACACATGAATCATCAAGATAATGAACTAAGTGCTAGTAAATGGGATCAGTATATGTGGAAACTTGATGGCTGAATCAATATTGGCTTATCACTGCTCTCCTCTGTTCATACCTCCTTACTCCCTTGCTTTTCCAATGTGCATTCATCTCCAGCCTGGCTGTATTTGATGACCCACACTCCGCATCTCTCGGGGGTAGAGAATTCCAAAGAGTCGCAATCTTCTGAGAGAAAAAAAATATCCTTCTCACCTCGGTCTGAAATGAGTGTCCCCTTACTCTGAAGCAAGATTTCCTACCAGGGAAGCCATTCTCTTATCATCTATCCCATGAGTTTCCCTCAGAACCTAATATGTTTCAATAGGATCTTGTCATTCTTTTAAAGTCTAATGAATATAAGATTCATTGGTTCAACCATAGATTAAACCTAGAGGTAAGAAAGAGCATGAGAATTAGGAGCAGGATTTAGGCATCTAGGCTGTTAAGCCCATGGCTGATCTGGCTACGGAATCAGGTCCACTTCAAGATTCAATTTATTGTCATTGTAATAAAACAGTGTCCTATTACATGAAATTGCTTTTGCCAGTGGTAAGGCAGACAGATTCGCCATTGGCAGAAATTGCTTGAAGCACCTCTAACAGCCAAAGAAAGAGAAGCAAAAGAGGGACCCTCCCCCACCCCCGAGTCACCAGATTCTCCTCCTGCGCTTCTGCCAGTCCAAACCATTGGCAACCCGAGCTCCAGATCCGAACCTCCGGCATGGTCAGGAAGGAACCCCTCAGTGCCCTCTCGCATCCCGGTTCTGATACCTAGTACCCCTTCAACCAGTCTACAGCATCTGCAGCCCTGCGCGAGTCTCCTGACAGCAGTCTCCAGCAGCCCTCAGCCTCCGTGGGTTCCTTGCCTTGATTTGCCAGCAGTCCTTTCAGCCTCAGAGCCCTCTCACTGGTCTGCCACCGTGGGGGGGGGGGGGGGGGGGGGGGGGGTTGTCACCATCCCATGACTTGTCTCCTCTGCTTCTCCTTTTCAGATGGGGCATGGGGGTCTCCCCATTTTTGGAGGGTCCTACACCAGTCCTCCACTCCCCTGGAGTCTGCAACCCCTCGTGGCTGCCACTGATCATAGGCGCCGCTACCTTGGGCTCAGACCCCATGGTCGCGGGATTTTAAATAAAACTACCACTGGCTCCTTTAATGGCTGTTCAAAGCCTATACGGTGCTTATGGTATTTCCTCGCCTCGCTTCCCACAGGTCCACCCCCAGCGGCAGTGCTGCTTTTACAGCAGGTCTGGCAGCGCCACCATTTTGTGCATATTACCTATCTGTTCCCTTTAATTCTCCATAACCCTTAATTCCCCATTTACTGTATTCAAAAATGTACGTTCAATGCAGATAATGAGCAGGCTTTGCTGCTTCCTTGGGCAGAGAATTCCTCAGATTCATTCTCTTGGAGAAACAGTTCCTCCTCATCTCTGCCTTAATTCCACTCCTGAATCTTGAAGCTATGATACATAGTTCCAGTCTCAACTGCCAGTTGAAATATTTAAAGTGGAGGTTGATATCTTTTTGATTAGTAAGGATGTCAACATTTGTGGGGAGAAGGCAGGAGAATGGGGTTGAGAGGAAAATTACATCAGTCGTGATTTAAATAGCAGAGCAGCCTTGATGGGCCGAATGGCTTAATTCTGCTCCAACATCTTAGGGTCTAATGCAAACACCCTCTCTGCTTCTATATTATCTATTTATCTATAAGGATAAGTAAACTGTGCCTGGTTTCCATTTCTAGTATTATCATTCGTTACATAAGGAAATCAATACTGTGCACAGTACTCACGGTGCCACCACAAAGTTACATCAAAACTTCCCTACTTCTATAGATCTTAGCCTCGTTAATAAAAAGCCACCATTCCTCCAGAAATTGTAGTTACTTGCTGTGTCTGTAGGTTACCGATTTGTGCTTCGTGTGCTGGGAACCCCAGATCCTGTTGTACCAGCACATTTTCTAGGCTCACTCCACTTAGAAAATAACTTGCTTTCTCATTCTTCCTTCCACAGCAGAACACTTCACATTTTTCCACATGCTTCATTTGCCAACCCTTTGCCACTCATAATTTTACTAATTCTTTATGTCCTGTTGACAACCTGCTAACCCACCTAATTTGGATGCAGACAATTCACAGTTAAAAACAAGACATTAATATAGGCTCTAAATACTTGATGCCCCAGCACTGACCTTTGTCGTGTCCCACTTGTTACCATTTGCCAATCTGAAAATAATCCATTTAACTCCCCCCTCTGTTTTCTGTCTTCTTTTATCTGTTATCATCTGAAGATTACTTTGACTGTGGCTGGTAGTTCTATTGCCTTTAATATAAACAAGCAATTTAATGGTGTTCTGCACACAGGCACACAGCTCAAAGCTAAAACTTGATTGGAGTCTATTTCAATTCTATTATATGCACGGTCGAAAACCAAGACCAATGTAAAGAGTTAAATGGGAAAGTTTGAGCCCTTCATCAAGGTATGATCAAAAAGCAGGCAGGTGTCTGAATAAAAAGATGGAGGTGGGAGGAGAGGAGGGAGAAAGGAGCAGGGGGATATGGGTAGGAGAGCAGAAGGGGAAAGAGCTGAGAAGTGATAGGACTGGATAGGTCTGAACAGAGAGGGAAGAGAAGTGGCCGCGGAGCTGCAGGGAAGGAGACCGAGGAACGGGGAAAGTGAGAGACTCGAGGGGGTGAGTATACAGAATTTGGAGAAATTGATGTTAAATCCATCTGGTTGGAGAGTGCCAAGATACAAGGTGTTGTTCCTCCAATTTGCAGGTGGCCTTGGTTTCACAGTGAGGGGAATGGTGTGTGGTATTGAAATGGTTGACTACTGGGAGGTCCTTGCTGATGCAGCAGATAGATTGAAAGTACTCCCAGTCTGCATCCAGACGCACTGATGCAGAGGAGACCACAGTGGGAGGACTGGATGGCACTTCAGATTCCCATGAAGTGTTCCCTTACTTGGAAGAGTTTGGGGCCCTGAATGGTGGGGAGGGAGGAAATGTGGGTGTAAATGTAGCATTTCTTGTGATTACAGAGTAGGGTACCGAGGGGGCGATTCGAGGGAGTGGATGAAGGAGATAGGGGATTGAATTATTGGTTCAAAGATTTGTTTCCTCTTCTCTCAGATTACATGATTATGTAATGTACATGATTGAACACAAGGTAATCACTTTTCTATTGCCACCTTGCAATGATTTTTCTACTGAGTGGATTTTTGCAAACAAATGGGAAGAGATAATATTTAATTGCAGGCAGGTGAGAGCCAAGTAATAAATTCTAGTAATAAGGCTACCTTGTGAATTCCAGTCCAGGGACTATAAACATACTGTTAAAATTCAAAGGCTAACATTATGCCTCCAGCATTTTATTTCTCCACTTGGTGACAAAGTGCATACATAATCCTTCATCTGATTACAGGGTGCAGCAGCAAATCTCCTCACGGAACTCATCTGGGATTCTTTAGTTTCAAAATTAACCTTGAGAAGAATACAGAATGTCCCATTTATGGAAGGGTTTTGTACAGGGGAGACACTCCATCATTCCTTCTCAAGGATATTGAATTGTTTATTGTGGGGAGATACAGTGAAAATGTTGTTTTTCATTCTATCCAGACAAGTTCCTTTGATGTTCACATAATAACACATTAAAATGCAACATACCTGAAATATTTTAACTTTTGCCTGCCATAAAGCAGACAAAAAGTCACCCTTAGTATTGCCTGGTGCCCCTTACGAGTCAGTGCATACTGAGGAAGTGCAGAAGAAGACAAAATTTCAGAGTTTATGAAGTCATGGATGAAGGACAATTGGAAAGCGTGTGTGGGATCCAATCCTGGTTAATCCAGCATGTTAAAGGTTCTTCATTATCCAAATTGAATCACGAGAAGCTAAAGTGGTATCTGGCTCCAGAAAAAAAAGCTAGGACACAGGAAAATGCAGATCTTGGAACAAAACACCAGGAACTCAGTGGGTCAGGCAGCATCTATGAGGTAAAAGGGTTGGTCAATGTATTGGGGCAATACTGCACATCAGGACTGGCTAATGCGTTGGAAGCAGTTGGGAGTGGCTAAACAAGTAGATGTACAGATACTGGGGTTTAGTGCGGTACACAAAAGTGCTGAGAAATTCAGCAGTTCGTGCAGCATCCATGGGAAGTAAAAGGCCGTCAACATTTTGCCAAACATCGGTTAAGTACGGCATTTGGTGGCTTATGGTTGTTTTGCAGTTGATTTTTTTAAAATGTGCAGTAAGAATGATAGTTCATATGTACATTGAGCAATGTTTATGACAATAAATTAATTATCAATGCTCTCCGAGGTTTCCATTCTCTCTGTCTTTCTACCTTTTATGCTTCCTTTCTCTTGTATTCTCTCTGTCATTCTCTCCTGCTATCTCTCTCACACTTTCTCTCCTGTCCCCTTCTTCTCTTCACCCAAACGATCTCCTATCAGTCTACTAGCAGTCACTCATGCTCTCCCCTTCTCATCCTTACATTTCTCACACTCCGTCTGCCTACCTTTCTCTTTCTTTTCCCTCTTTCAGAGCCTTTCCCTGTGTTTTCCTCACCGCCTGTGCCTCCTGTTCACTGCCCCCCATCTGTAGTCTCTTTACCACACTCTCCTTTGCTCTTCTCTCACCTACCTCTCTCCTCTTCTTCATTTCTCTCCTCCTTTCCCAGTCCTCCCACTCTCTATTTTGTATTCTCCTTGGCTCTCCTCAATCTCTCCACTTCTTCCCCACCACTTCTCATCCTCTCTCCTCTTAACACCTCGATTTTCCTCTCCTTTCCTACTCTCCTCCCTCTCTCTCTCTCTACTCACCCTCCTTCATCTTCCCTCTCCTCATTTCTTTTGCTCTATCTGTGATTTTCTTTTGCCCTGCCCCCCCTTTCTTTTCTCACTCCATCCTCAATTCTCATCCTCTTTCTCTCCCCTTTCTTCCTTCTCCCCAGTCCTGCTCCCCTGCTTCGATCTCCTCCATTAATCCTCAATCTGGTATAACTTGCTTCTAATTTAAATTTATACGTACAGCACGGTAACAGGCCCTTTCGGCCCACAACCCTGTGCTGCCAAATTACACCCAATTGACCTTACAACCCCGGTACATTTTGAATGGTGGGAGGAAACTGGAGCGCCCAGAGGAAACCCACTCAGACACAGGGAAAACGTCCAACTCTTTTTAGACAGCGCCGGTTTCGAACTTCGGATTTGTTATGTAGTCATGCCATCTAAGGAATCATTTCAGTGAGGGCCAATACTTTGAAATCTACTCTATGATTATTACACTATCTGAATAGCTTCTTATGGAGCAAAAATATCCCTTTGGATCATCCCTTCACAATTTACTTTCCTGCATATCTTTGTGTCATCTGCAAATGTAGAACCAAACTTTTGGTGCTTTCATCTAAGTCCTATATGTAAATTATAAGATGTTGAGACCCCAGGACTGTTTCGTTTTGGGACACATATTTGAAAGTTGTTGAAATTCAAACACACACCACATTCCCTGGTCTCCCTGTTGTGCAGTTACACACTTAAAGAACTAATAGGCTTGTCAAACACGATGTCTCTTTTGTACGAGACTGTTGACTCTGCCTTTAATCATATTAGAGCCCTGTTGCTATGTCCATTGTAATATTCTGGCGTTTTCCCTGCCGCTGTAGTCATGCTAGCTGACCCCCAGTTTGTTTGTTTTTCTCTCTCCTCTTATTAATTAGAATGCATTATTTATAAATGGGCCACAGGGGATGTCGTTTGACGAGCTGCATGCTGCCGTCTCAGTCTGTGTTGCTGTCTCCCAAGCAACCTGGGTTTGATCCTTGACTCTGGTTGCCTGTCTGGGTGGAGTTTGCATGTTTTCTTTGCGACCGCCTGGGTTTCTTTCTGTGCTCAGTTTCTTTCTTACATCCCAAAGACACAAGGGTTGTCTGACTACCATGTGCGGGTGGTTGGTGAGAGAATTGGCGGGGAGGGGTTTGGGTAACAAGAAAAGAAAGTCAGGGTCAGGATTACTCTGTGAACTGACATAGATTTTGTGGATTGAGTAATCCTCTGCCAATATTAAATATCTGCTGCACTTGGTAAAATTTGTGGACTCCATAGACTGTATGCTGAGAATATGTGGCTTGTCCATATCTCTGGAATTTCCTTTTGGCAGTGGGTGTAACCAGGCATACAGTACAATTATCGCCATGGCAGCAGCCACAATTAGTGCGGAGTCAATTATAAGAATAACTTATGAGGAAAGATTGCACAATTTGGGATTGTACTCACTGGAGTTTAGAAGATTGAGAAGGGATCTCATAGAGACCTATAAAATTCTGCCAGGACTGGACAGAATGGATGCGGAGGGGATGTTTCCAATGGTGGGGGAGTCCAGAACCCGGGGCCATGGTTCGAGGATAATTGGCATACCATTTAGGCCCGAGATGAGGAGGAATTTCTTTACCCAAAGGGTGGTGAATCTGTGGAATTCATTGCCACAGAGGACAGTAGAGCCAGGTTCATTGAATATATTTAAGAGGGAATTAGATATATTTCTTCAGTATAAGGGAATTAGGGGTTACGGAGAGAAGGCGGGGATGGGGTACTGAACTTTAAGATCAGCCATGATCTCGTTGAATGGCGGAGCAGGCTCGAAGGGCCGAAAGACCTACTCCTGCTCCTATCTTCTATGTTTCTATGTTAATTAGATTAGCTATTCTCAACCTTTTTTTGGGTATGGCCCCCTGAGGACTCTACTCAGAGTTTATGGGCTCCCTTCCCTGTGAAGCAGTCAAGTTTAGTTGGCTTCTTCTGCACTCTTCTCCCTCCGACTCCTTAAAAAAAAATTTTATGATTTCAGTCCGTGGCCCTCCTTAAATGAGCTGTGGGCACCCCCCCTATTGAGAATGGCTGAATTAGAGAACCATCAAACCCCTTCTCTTGCGTGGTGTGGTCATGTAGCTCAGTCAGATGTAGTACATTACCAGAGCCAGCCTCAACTATGCACAAACATACACAGAACTGTCCCATTGTTCTCGGTCAATTCCTGTCACTCTAATAGCTGTATGCCAGGGTTGCTGTGCCCTTTGGTTCTGGACCCTCCTGTTACAGTAATGCCAGCCTATATTCTGGGCTGGGGCTTCAATCTCCATTCTTCTTCTGACTCAGAGGCTGTACAAGTTATCACAAGAGAAGATTACATCAGGCAGAACAACCACCACAGATTGCATTTATATAGGGCCACAAAACACATGCCATTGTCCCATAGAAGATAGAGCGTCTCAGCAAGGAATAGACCCTTCGGCCCACCATGTTGGGTCAACTGACTCCACAACAATCTAATTTTTTCCCTATCACACATCAGTAATCCTCTATTTTTCTTATATCATGTGCCTTTCTAACTGTCTTTCAAATTTTACCAGCCTTCACCAGCACCCCGGCAATGCATTCCGGGATCCCACCACTCTCTGGGTGGCACAGTTAGCTTACAGCACCAGTAACCCGGGTTCAAATTCCATCATCATCTGTAAGGAGTTTGTACGTTCTCCCTGTGCCTGCGTGGTTTTCCTCCGGGTGCTCCCACGCTCCAAAAATGGATGCAGTTGGTAATTTAATTGGTATCGCTGGGTGGCACAGGTTCATGGGCTGGAAGAGCCTGTTACCATGCCGAACTGCTAAAATTAAAAAAACATACCTCTGACACCTCCTGTAAAATTTCCTCTGCTCACCTTAAATAGATGTCCTATGGTATTTGCTATTGTCATCAGAGGAAAAAGGTGCTCAGTGTCCACCCTATCTAAGCCACCCATAATCTTATTAAGTCACCTCTCATCCTTCATTACTCAAAAGAGAAAAACCCAAGCTCTGTCATCCTTGCTTCCTATGACATATTCTCCAATACAGGCATTGTCCTGGTAAATCTCTCCTGCAGCCTCTCCAAAGCCACAGTTAAGTCTTTCCTCATCAAGTCAATCAATAGAGCCACTATAAGATTATACAACCTCCCCATAACCTACCGCACTTGGAGTACTGCGTATAGTTCTAGTCTCCTTACTTGAGGAAGGATGTACTGGCTTTGCTTCTGGACTCTCCTGTTTCAGTAGTGCCAGCCTAAATTCTGGGCTGGGGCTTCAGTCTCCTTCCTTGAGGAAGGATGTACTGGTTTTGGAGGCGGTGCAGAGGAGGTTCATCAGATTGATTCCAGAGATGAGGGGGTTGGCCTTTGAGGAGAGATTGAGTCTTCTGGGACTGTACTTTATGGAATTTAGAAGAATGAGAGAGGATCTTATAGAGATGAATAAAATTATGAAAGGCATAGATAAGATAGAAGTAGGTAAGTTGTTTCCATTGGTGGGGGAGACTAGAACTAGGGGACATAGCCTCAAGATTCAGGGTAGTAGATTTAGGACAGAGATGAGGAGATCTGTTCTTCCCAGAGTAGTGAATCTATGGAATTCTCTGCCCAATGAAACAGCGGAGCCTACCTCAGTAAATTTATTTAAGACAGGGTTGGATAGATTTTTAAAAGTAGAGGAATTAAGGAATATGAGGAAAAGGAAGGTAGGTGGAGATGAGCCGACCATCAGATCAGCCATGATCTCATTGAAAAGCGGAGCAGACTTGACGGGCCGATGGCCGACTCCTGCTCCTATTTCTTTTGTTCACCTCAACCATGATACCTGGTCATTCTGTGGGTACTTGCAGTGCAAGGATCAGTGATCATCTTTCCTCCCTGATGAAGTACTTCATCCAGCTGGAGGGAGAGTTGGGATATGCTGAGCACGTGGGCTGCCCTCTTCATTGTCCAAACGTAGTGCAGATCTGGGCAAGGCTCATCCACAGATGCTGCTTTTGGATGAGATGTCAAAGCAATGCACCCCCCATCCACCAGAGTAAACGCAAAAGCCAAGACAAGGAAAATGCATGAATGGGTCTCTTACCACAATGTGCTTTGCTGAGCACCTTATTA
This sequence comes from Narcine bancroftii, assembly GCF_036971445.1. Classification (NCBI taxonomy): domain Eukaryota; kingdom Metazoa; phylum Chordata; class Chondrichthyes; order Torpediniformes; family Narcinidae; genus Narcine; species Narcine bancroftii. Next base: position 228,544,234 of record NC_091474.1, on the reverse strand, counting down.
TTTGCCACGAAGCCAACATAATGAGTGACTTTACATCACAAGAATAGCAGTCAAGCAGACTGAAACACGCCTGAACGGCGTTTCCATCATCTAATTCCGAAAATGAACCCCATCAAAAAAATTGGACTCTGCCATTGTGTACAGATACTCGTTGTGAATGAATAGATGCTGATGCTCTCCAGCTCTCTTCAACACTCCTTCGTCCACTCATTCCTTCCTACTTTTCACCACCCCACCCTCCTCCTCCAGGCTGCAAAAAAGGTGCTACCTCCATTTCTGCCCTCACTACCATTCGGGGCCCCAAATAGTCCTTCCTAGTAAGGTAGCACTGCCTGTGGATGTTTATGGATCATTGACTGTACTCACTGCTCCTCATGTAAACTCCTCTACCCAGGAGTTTACATGAGGAAATGGTACACAGGTTAGTAGGAAGTTCACTTCACTGAGCATTTTCGCTCTGTCTGCGGAACAACAAGGACATCCCAGAAGCCAACCATTTTAATTCCACCCACCATTACCACACTGACATGTCTGACCACGGTCTCATGTTGAGGCCACTGCAAACTGGAGGAACACCTTTTATTCTGTCCCGGCAGTTTCCAACCAGATAGCATCAATAATCATATCTAATTTCTGGTTGCTCTCTTTCCCCCACTTTCCCCTATCTCTCCAGCCCCATTCCTCCTTCTCTTCCCCCCCCCAACCACATCTGTAACTTCCTTCCTCCAATCTCCCAGCCCACGCCCTTCCTCCTGTCTGACTGCACCATTCTCGGGCCTCTGCCCCTTCCCCCATCACCTCAGCTCCTTCCTATGCTTCCCTCTCCCATCCGTATTCACCCATCACCTGGCAGCCCTTGCTCTTCACCTTTCCCTCACTCTAACTTTTATCCAGGCCTCTGGCCATTTCTTACTACTCCCAATGAAGGGCTTTCATCCTGAAATGTCAACTGTCTGCTGCTTTGTGCCAATGCTGGCTGACCAGTGCTGTCCTCGTGTGTTGCTCCAGACTTTCTGCAGCTGCACCCTTCTTGTTTATCTGATGTTCTCCAGGATCGGCTACAGTAGGCTCAGACATGTTGCGAGCAATGGCAACTGTTCAACATACCTCACCAATGGGGGTGGGTGCAAGTTGGAGAACACCTCCCAGAAGTGCCTCCTCTGAATGTAGGTAATCCCAGGTCCTCCCTTCCTATTACTTGAAGAATTCTCCCAGTATCATTCAATCAATCAACAGATTGCCTGGTCGTTCTATATCATTGATGTTGAGACATCCTATAAATTAATTCCTGGACCCAGGATCAGTGCCAAGGAAGGGTATCTGCAGGCATTGCCCCCCCCCCCAAAATGAGGTGCTGTGCCCCTCCATTAGGTTGCGGCCATCGCTCGCTGACAGACCACCCCCACCCCCTCTAGCGTCACTAGCGTGCATCAAGTGTCACTAGTGTCTAGTGTGATACGCTAATGACTCTCCACCCGCCCCAGGCCACGTCACTAGCGTGCATCAAGCATCACGAGCATCTAGGGACTCTTGACGCCATTAAAGCAGCGGTCTCAGTACCTACATCGGAGGGGCAGATTATGGTAACCCCCATGCTAGTGCCCTCCCATAACAGTCATTCTGGCACCAATGCTACCTGTATCACTTTCAGTTTGCTACACCTCAGGAGATGGTTGACTAGAAAGCAGTGGGAGATGTTGTGAAAAGATGATGCTGAAGTTGCATCATTTATTCCAAATTCCTCCTCACCAAAACTAAGAAGCTGATTGTTAACTTCAGGAAGGGAAAACCAGAGGTTTACAATCCAGTGATCATTAGAGGAGCAGTGGTGGAGAGGGTGAGCACATTTAAGTTCTTGGGAGTCACTATTCTTGGAGCATCTTTCCTGGACCCAACACACCAATGGCATCATGAAAAAGCATGTCAGTGTCTCTACTTCCTCAGGAGTTTGCGGAGGTTTGGTGTGACACCTGAAACCCTGGCAAGTTTCTAGAGGTGTAATAGAAAGTGAGCTGATTAGCTGCATATGGGGACACCAATACCCCTGAGCGTAAAGCTCTCCAAAAGGTAGTGGACGCAGCCCCAAACCTTCCCCACTATCGACAACGTCTACAGGAAATGCAGTCATCGGAGAGCAGCAGCAATCATTAAAAATACACACCACCCTAGCATACGCTCGGTTCTCACGACTGCCATCAGGAAAGAGGTCTAAGTGCCACAAGACTCATACTTCCAGGTTCAGGAACAGCTACTACCCCTCCACCATCAGACTCCTTAACGACAAACTCAATCAGAGACTCATTTAAGGACTCTTACTTGTGCACTTTATTATAACCATATAATAATTACAGCACGGAAAAAGGCCAATTTGGCTCTTCTTGTTTGCACTGATCAAAGTACCCTCCTCTATTCCCACTTACCAGCACTCTGCCCATATCCCTCCATCCATCTCCCATTCATATACTTAACTAACCTTTTCTTAAATGACAAAATTGACCCTGCCTCCACCACCTTTCCCGGAAGCCCATTCCACACATTAACCACTCTCTGAGTAAAGAAGTTCCCCCTCATGTTACTCCTAAACCTTTGCCCGTCAACTCTCAACCCATGACCTCTTGTATCCATCTCTCTTACTCGCAATGGGAAAAACCTTTCCACACCAACTCTATCTATCCCTCTCATTATCTTAAACACCTCTATCAAATCCTCTCTCAGCCTTCTACGTTCCAAGGAATAAAGACCTAATTTGCTCAATCTTTCCTTGTATTCTAGATGCTGAAACGCAGGCAACATTTTTGTAAATCTTCTCTGCACTCTCCCTATCTTGTTAATATCCTTCCTATAAATTGGTGATCAGAACTGCACACAGTACTCCAAATTTGGCCTCACCAATGCCTTGTACAGTTTCATCATTACTTCCCAACTCCTATATTCTATGCACTGATTTATATAGACAAGCATACTAAAGGCCTTCTTCACCACCCTATCCACATGCGCTCCTACCTTCAGGGAACAATGCACCATTATTCCTAGATCTTTCTGCTCCACTGCATTCTTCAATGCCCTCCCATTTACCACATATGTCTCGGTTTGATTATTCTTTCCAAAATGAAGCACCTCACACTTATCAGCATTAAACTCCATCTGCCATCTTTCTGCCCACTCCTCGAAGCAGTTTAAATCCCTCTGCAATCTTTGAAAACCCTCTTCATCATCCACAATTCCCCCTATTTTAGTATTTGCATATTTACTAATCCAGTTTACCGCCCCATCCTCCAGATCATTAATATATATGACAAACAGCAATGGTCCCAATACCGAACCCTGAGGTACACCGCTTGTCACCGGCCTCCATCCTGACAAGCAATTATCTACTACTACTCCCTGGCACCTTCCTTCCAGCCACTGTTGAATCTATTTGACTATCTCCAAATTAATACCCAAGGACTTAGGCTTCCTAACTAACCTCCCATGCGGAACCTTAACGAAGGCCTTACTGAGGTCCATATAGACAACATCCACTGCTTTACCCTCATCAACATTCCTAGTCACCTCTTCAAAAAATTCAACAAGATTGGTCAAACACGACCTTCCACGCACAAATCCGCGTTGAGTGTCCCTGATCAGACCCTGTCCCTCCATATACTAATATATACTATCTCTAAGAACGCTGTCCATCAATTTACCTACCACAGACGTCAAACATACAGGCCGATAATTGCTAGACTTGCTCCTCGAACCCATTTTAAACAAAGGAACACGCCAATCCTCCGGCACTATACCTATCTCTAATTACATTTGAAAAATCACTGCCAGAGCCTCCGCTATTTCCTCACTAACTTCTCTCATTGATTTTCTTTTTGTTCTCTCTGTATTGCACAATCAATTTGTTTAAATTCATTTATCTGTTTACGGTTCTTTGTTTACATGTTTACGCTGAGTACATTTTTTTGCACTAATTCTGCCTCACCCGCAGGGAAAGGAATCTCAGGTTTGTATGTGATGTCATGCAGGTACTCTGACAATAAATCTGAATCTGTCATCAATGATGCGTGTAGAACCTAAACCATTTTGTAATGGATTATCTCAAGTACTAATTCCAGACAGGAGCATCATAATTGGTTGATAATTAGTGGCTAATTCAGTCCAGATGTTTGTATTAGAAATCATTATTTGACAGATGAAGCTGAGATCCAATAGAGTGAAAGGAGCTCTGTGTTATTTCCACTCAATAACATATTTACTGGCCAAGGTTGGTGAGCTGTGGGTTTTAGCCACTCCGTGAGAGCACCTTTGTCAGCTGGTTTGGCACAGAACAAGGTAGCTACATGCCATCCAGTCAAGGCAATTGGAGATGAGCAATAAAATCTTGTCAGCATCCAGTGAATGGAGAAAGAATCTCTGCCTTTGTAGCCCACAGCGTTACGGTTGATTGGGTAAATTTGTTCTTCTAATGTTCAAGAGGTGCAAATACATCTGGATCTGGCTCAGTGGCACAGCTTGTGCTGCACAGTTCCCATAACCTGGGTCCAATTCTGTCCTTCTCTCAAGTTCTAGGCTCCTTTCCTCTAGCATGCTCTCTCTCTTCCCTTTTCCGTCTGTCTCCTTTCACAGAGCCTCCCCCTCCCATTCTTCCCCCTTTCTTTCCCCAGCCATTAATTTGGATGCCTGTCCTTTTTCACCCAGGCCTGAAATGTTGCTGTATATCTTCACCTCCTATAGACCAGCTGAGTTCTTCCAGCATTTCTGTGTCTGACCCTCTTGCACTGTCCATATAAGCTTTACAGTTTTTCCCTGTGGCTTTCCTTAAGATGCTCCAATTTCCTCCCACAAACTTAAAGATGTGTGTAGGCATGGGTAAATGGCCACTCTCAATTGCCTCCAGAGAGTGGTCAGATCGGGGAAGTTGAGGGGGATGTGGAGAGAATAAAATGGGATGAGTCTACCTCTAATAGTAAATACTGGGAAAGAAGGAGTTTTAATTTTAACAGTGACCATGAGAAATTCTGGTGGGTGAGGCCTGACAAGAATGAAGCCCAGGGTTACTGACACCCCACTTGTCAGAGGAGCAGCTGCCATCAAGTTATTAAAAAGCAGGAGCAGGAGAAGGGAGATGCTATGTGTGCCCTACAAGGCCAACTCCACTGTTCACTAACTTCTTCAACTCTCCACTTTGATTCCCCAATAATCTATCTCCATCCTGAATGGACTTAGTGACTCAAATTCCACCACTCCCAAAGATTCCTAACTCTCTGAGAGAAGAAATTCCTCATTGCCTTCATCTCAAGTGGAATTGAATTGAATTGTACATTGTCACAGGTAGAGAGATGCAGTGAAATAACCTGTTTTGCATGCTATCCAGGCAAGTCCACGCATTCTTAAGAACCACAAATAGAGCAGAAAATAAAACAGAATTTAGTGTCCTAGGGAAAAGTGTAGTTAAGGAACAGTACAAGGGTCATGATGACATAGGGTTTAGTGAAAACAAAAGATTGTCCTTTTTGATGAGAATAAATATTCAAGAGTCTAATAAAAGCAGGAAATAAACTATCCTTGAAACTGGTGACTTCAAGTTTTAATTTATTTTTAAATTTTAGACATACAGCAGGGTAACAGGCCCTTTCAGACCATGAGCCTGTGCTGTTTAATTACATGCCCTGGTATGTTTTTGAAGGGTGGGATGAAACTGAAGCACCTGGAGGAAACCCACGCAGTCGTAGGGAGAATGTACAAACTCTTTACACACAGTGCCAGATTCGAACCCCTATCCCAGTTGGCTGTGAAACGGCATTGCACTAACCACTACACTAACTGTGCTGCCCTTGGCTGGTGAACATTCTGTCTGAGAGGGGAAAGGAGAGTGTGTCCAAGGTGGGAAATCTACCTTTAATATGTTGATGCTTCCCCAAAGCAGCAGGAAGTGTAGACAGAATCGGTAGAGAGGAGGCTCGTTGCTTGGTGGCCTCAGTTATGTTTTTGAAACCAAGTTCTCCCCACTTGGGAAGACATCCACAGATCAGCACCCCTATGTGTAAATTCCTGCAAGTGAACACAGTCACGATGAACGAAGAGCAGCTACACCACATGATCTGTGCCTGGGAGGGTGCATTGGATAAAGGATCCATCCTTGAAATGTTGACCAACCATTTCTACCCATGGATGCTGTCAGTCCCACTGAGTTCCTGTGGAAATTCTTTGCCTGCTCAAGGTTCCGGCATTTGCAGCTTCTGTGTTTTCTCTGCTTCAATCTGCTTTGTAGTTGAAAATTGGCCAGCAGTCTTCTCCAGAAATGGGAAATCAACAGGAAATGTAAGTGCGTCAGACTGCACAGTCGAGAGATTATGAGATGATGGTCTGTTACCTTTCCTCTTACTCGGGAAGCAGAAGTCTGTGCACCGTCCTGTGACACAATTAACTGCAGAAGACACAACTCAATTAATTCACTTAGAGTATTTCAAACATTGTGCTAATCAATTGGTAAAAAAGGATATAGACACATTCAACCCTGCTTTTTTCAATCAAAACCATCATGGTTGATTCTCAAGGCCACATTCTCTCCCTCTCCCAAATCCCATGGTGTCCTTTGTGTCTGGAAACATATCTGGTAGGAGATTTTCTAGGATGTTGCCTGGATTGGAGTATATCTCATGAGGCAAGGTTAGCAGAGCTGGGACTTTTCTCTTTGGAGCGTAGAAGGAAGAGAGGAGATTTAATAGAAGTCTACAAGATTCTGAGAGGTATAGATAAGGTAGAGAGCCAGCACCTTTTTCACAGGACAGGAAGTAGCAAACATCAGAGGACACCAGAGGGAGCGAGTTTATGAGAGACATCAGGGGTAAGTTTTTTTTACACAGAAAGTTGTGGGTGCCTGGAATGCATTGCTGGGGTGGTGATGGAGGCTGAAACAAGGCATTTAAAAGAATCTTGGACAGGATGAAAGAAAAATGGGTTACGAGATAAAGAGTTTCTTTTTTTTTGGTAGGAATATATAGGTTGGCACAACATCGAAGGCTGAAGGCATTGTACTGTGCTGTTGTGTTCTATGTTCTACCCCCTGTGACCTGCCTCCACAGCCTTCTGTGGTCAAGACTTCCACAGATTCCCCACACACTTGATTCAGATTTATCGTCAGAGGACATACATGACATCACATACAACCCCCCTGAGATTCTTTTTCCTGCGGGTGAGGCAGTGCAAAAAAAATACTGACTCAATGTACACATGTAAACAAATAAAGAAATGTAAACAACTATGTACAATACCGAGGGGAGGGAATGGAAAGAAACAATAAAGAGTAAGAGTCCTTAAATACATCCCTGGTTGATTTTGTTGTTGAGGAGTCTGATAGTGGAGGGGTAGCAGCTCTTCCTGAACCTGGTGGTGTGAGTCTTGTGGCACTGACACCTCTTTCTTGATGGTAGCAGTGAGAACAGAGCATGTACTTGGTGGTGTGGATCCCTGATGATTGCAGCTGCTCTTCAATGGCAGCATTCCCTGTAGATGTTCTCAATGGTAGGGAGGGTTTTGCCCATGAGCTATGTCCACTACTTTTTGCAGGGCTTTATGCTCGGGGACATTGGTGTTTCCATACCAGACCATGATGCAGCTGGTCAGCACAGATTCCATCACACATCTGTAGAAATTTGCCAGGGTTTCCATTGTCATGCCAAATCTCTGAAAAGTGAGGAAGTAGAGATGCTGACGTGCTTCCTTCACGATGCCTTTAGTGTGTTGGGTCCAGGAAAGGTCCTCTGAGAGAATGACTCTCAAGAACTTAAATTGCTCACCCTTCCACCTTTGACCCCCCAATGATCAGTAGACCGTACACCTCTGGTTTTCCTTTCTTGAAGTCAACAGTCAGCTCATTGGTTTTGGTGACAGAATTAGGGCAAGGGGTAAGAAATTTAGAGGGGATCTGTGGAGGACGTTTTACCAAGACCTTGATGAGAGCACCTCCACAGCGTGTGATCTAGCAGAGACACTGACAGTGTTTGTCTAGATGAGCACTTGAATCACACCAGCCAAGAGCTGGAAGGTAGCATTGGTACAGATGGGTGATCTCTGTATGTAGTGGGCTGTTTAGCCCATGGCCATGCTATATTACTTGACTCTTTATTCTTCCAAATCTGAGTAAATTAAGGACTATTAAGTTTCAGGCAGAGATATTGGTTCTATCTTATTGGTTATTATTATTCATTATTGTGTGGAGTTATATTCCTTATTTCCTTCTGTCACAGAAGGAGGCCATTTCCCCATCAAGCCCACAGGATCACAAGATCTAGGAGCAGAAGTGGACCCATTGGCCCATTGAGTCTGCTCTGCCATTCTAATCATGAGGTGATCCATCCACCCACTCAGCCCCACACCCGGCTTTCTCCCCGTAACCCTTGATACCCTCACTCTGCTTTAAATTGACATCCTTTTATCCTGAAGTTGTGTCCTCTTGTCCTAGAACCACTTACCATAGGAAACATCCTTACCACATCTACACTGTGCAGGGCTTTCAGCTTTTGAAATGCCTCTATGAGGTCCCCGCTCATCCATCAGTCCTCCAATGATACAGTCCAAGAGCCGACAATCGTTCCTATATTGTTGGGGACTTTCAGTGATGTTTTTGTTCCCTAGTTGTACCTTTTTTTAAGATGGGAATTTGGAAGATGAAGAAACCTTTGAGTTGCTGCAGTGCACCTTGTAGATTATGCAAACTTGAGATGGTGACCTGATAGAGGAAAAAGAGAACGAGGTCCAGACTTCACCATCGCATTCCTGAAACCAGACTGCTGAATTTGGAAAGTTAATCTGCAGGAAATAAAGTTAAATAGGAGGACATCGATTTGGTCCACACCAGCTCATGACACAATCTGTTCTCCACACTCCCATCAAGTGCCCAGAAATCCTCAGCGCTGGCATATTACCAATTGAGATCCTACTTGAAGGATAAATTAGGAAGCAGTTTGAGTTTGCCAGAGGGAAATAACTTTGAATATGTGATTACAGATACAATGATAATCAAAAGATTTATAACAAATATGTATATTAAACTGCAAGAAAAGGAGAATGAGGAAACAAATGGTAAAACTAAACAAAAATGGGAACAAGATTTAAATATAAAGAAAAAAAGGAAACATGGGAGAAGTTATGCTCTGGGACGATGAGAAATACAATAAATACGAGGTATTTATTACGTATGATACAATATAACTGGATACCCAGGCTATACATTACACCACAAAAGTTAAATAAATGGGACCCAACAGTATCTGACAGATGTTTTCGATGTAAAAAAGAAATGGGAACAACAATTCATGCAATCTGGACATGTGAGAAAGTAGAAAAATTTTGGGAAGATCTAAATCAGATATTAAATAAAATAACAGAAAACAATATACCAAAGAATCCAGAGATCTTCCTCCTAAGTAACATAAAAAACAAAGAATTTGGAATTGATTTGGAGGATGCACAAAAAAGATTTGTTAAGATAGCTCTAGCCATAGCAAAAAAATGTATTATGTCAACCTGGAAATTGGAAGATAATTTGAAAATACAACAATGGTATATAGAAATGAATAAATGTATTCCATTAGAAAAAATAACATATAGTTTAAGAAATAATATTGAAATATTCGAACAAATATGGGAGCCTTACATTAAACATAATAGCGAAAACCTACCGGGGACAATCACTACCTAAGTTAACGGAAGGAAAAGGAAATGAAAAGAATGGGCTCAGTGGAATTTCTGGTGTATTTTTATTGAATGACAACATTGTCTGACTGGTTTAATGTATCCTAGATTTTATACCTTAAATGGACGGGAGGGGGGAGGTAGGGAGGGTGGGATGGGAGGAGGGAGGGGGGGGAGAAAATGGCACTGTATATGTGTGAAAAGGAAAAAGTGTGTATCATGGTTAATGCGATTTATGGTGTGAAAAATAAAAAATAAAAAAATTTTTTAAAAAAGTGCCCAGAAATCCCACCACCCATCTACACACCAAGGGCATTTTAATAGCAAGGCCTGCTAGAATCTGGTGGAGTTGGTGAGAGCACGAGCCAAATAGAAATGAGATCAATGTACGATTTGTGTAAATGGGTGGTTGATAGTTGGCTCTGACTCTGGCCCATAGGCCTTTAATTGTGCTGCAACTATTTCCTGTCCAGTGTGAATGTTGTCCAGCTTCTTCTCTGGTTTCTGAGCTCCTCTGATTCCATTGCCTCTCCCACTCTGATTACACAGAATCACTAGTCCCATCATTGAGCCCTGAGGTGTTACACACAGTACTTAACCCCCAACCTCACTCCCAAAATACTACCTCTAATGAGTACTTGTTGTTTCCTACCTTTTAATCAATCTCTTATCCATCTTAGCATCAGTGAGTTTGCACAGACTGGGTTAATTAGTAGCCTTCTGTGTGAAATGTTGTCGTAAGCCTTGAGACGGAGAAGTACACAGTGTCACTGGCCTTTCCAGTGGATGAGAAGTGGTGGCTTCCTTGAATGAGTCAAGGATAGAACCTACCCTTCACCAATCCAAACTGACTGCTGTTAACATGTTGCAAGGATACTGCATCCTACCATTGACTAGCTTGCATGCCATTAACTGAAGTGTACCTTGCTGTTGACTGCATTCTTAGTAAAACTGTAATCTGTCAATATCATAGACTTACTGATAATGTATCATGGCTTGGCTTCGCAGACGAAGATTTAGAAAGGATCATAGATGTGGGCATGTCCTTTGAGCTTGCTCAGTGGATATTTTATGTGGAGTGCCTTTACCACCGGGGTTTATCTGCCACGACCCAGCAAGCTGGGCTGGTGATAGCCAGGTCCTTGGGTCGTAGGTGTTATGTCAGAGTGCCCTTCTCCTGGATGGATGGCCTGACGAGGTTAACCAGCCCCTTCTGCCCGGGTTTGAAATCAGGATTTTCCTTCTTTTAGGCTGGCTGCCAACCAAGGCTAATGAGCCCAGCCCACCCATCCAGTTATACCGTCGGACACCCGGTCACGCCATGACATAGCAAGCTCAGTGAAAACGGGGGACCCTGACGAAAAGACGCTGCAGACGCCATTTGCAGTGACCTCCTGCCTGGAAAGCCAGACAGCAGTCACGCGGCAATCACTACACTGAGAAAGGAGAGGCGATGTATTACGCATGGTTGAGTGGGACGCCAGGCCCAGACCTCACCACCCCCCCCTTTCCTCCCCAATTCTGATAAAGTATCCTACTGTTCATTAGGTTATGATGGTAATGTTAATTATTTGTAAAATACATTATTCTGATCATGAGCCTAATGCTAATAAAGTAATAATGAAAACAAAATCAGTAACTAAGTAGAAGATTACACTGGTAATCTATCATCCACTCAACTGGGATGTGGTTGTAACATAATTTTGCATTGACTATTCATAACATATTATGTTAACTGGTCTGCGCCAATATCAACATATTATCTAGGTGGTGGAAACATTACTGATTTGGTATCCATGTTAGGTTGATGAAGGTAGTCTGTTATTTACTGTCTTACTTACATTAACAATGCATTTTGCATTATCCGCCAGTAACGCTAATAATATTAACTACTGTAAAACAGATGGTGTTGATTAGGCACCCATTGTTAACTATAAAATACTGGTAATACCTGAGATTAAGTTGTTGCTACTAATAACGTATGTTGCTGTTAACAAAACAATAGCATAATTCATTTTGAAATGTTATTTTGATTGTTTTGGTCATGTTCCCATAATAAGGCTCTGCTAATAAATGATCCTGGCCTTTACTAAGTAATTGTGAAATTATATCTTGCTGTTACCTGGATATCCTGATAAGTGAACTTGCTGCTACCTGGGTTATGGTGAAGATGATGTTACACATGATATTTTCTTCCATTGGCTTGACTGATTTGATAAGTTATGATGCAGTTAATCAGGCTCTTTTCGAGAAATGACGCTTCAGCTTGTGTTTTCCTGAGAAAAAAATTTGATCTGATGTATTGTTTTAAATTGAGAGCGGAAGATGGCTGTTGTCTGGTGCCAGGGTTCATGGGCAGTTTAGACACAATTCAGAAACAATGAGGTAATGTCCTATTTGTGTTCAGGCGCCCAATGGGCAGTGGTTTGCCAGACACACTGACAGACAAGGGAACGAGTGTGTCTGGTTGGAAATTCAACTTCAGTCAGCCTCACTAATGCAGGTCACAGTAAGGTCAGGTCCTCACACTCTGCCAGGCCCCATGTCATTCCTATTCCTTCAACCCTCCTCCCTTGCCCCATCTTCTTTCTCGGCTACTTGGTGACCAAGAATACTGGGACTCACTCCAGCCATTTGTTTGACACTCCAAGATGTTCCAGCTGTCTTCTGTTCCCTAAGATTCCTCCCCTCTGTTGACCCTACCCCAAAACCAACCACCTCCTCAATCTCAGACCCAAACCTCCCTTCAAAGATTCTTATCTCCTCCACTCTCTAATTCCCCTTGACACTATCAGAACCCAACAGCCCAGCAACATGCCCTTTCACCCATAATGTCTGCACCAAGAATGATGCCAATGTAAACTAACCTCATCAGTCTGCACATTGTCTATTTTGCACAATCCCTTACCTGGTCATGTCTAAATGCCTCTTAAATATTTGTTATTTCCACCCTGAGGAAAAGACTATGACTGCCTACCCCATCTGTGCCTCTCGTTGTTTTATAATTGTCTTTCAGGTCTTCCCTCTGTCTCTGATGCTCCAGAGAAAATAATCCAAGCCTGACCAAACTCTCCTTACGAGTCTAACTCTTTAAACCAGGCAAAGTTCTGGTGAGATGGAGATAGAAGAGGCTGCAAATGCTGGATTCTGATGTTCCTGAGACAGGGCCTTGACCCACAATGTCCACCATCCCCTTGCCTCCACAGGTGGTACTTGGCCCATTGAATTCCTCCAGCTGACCATCGTGGTGGACCCTCTCCTTTTCTGAAAAATTTATTTAAACATTTTCCATACATGTAATCATAGCCAGATACAAAATATATAGTGATAAAAAATCAATATTAAATCCATTACATGATGATGTAAACCCCCCCCCCCACAAAATAAACCCCAATAACAAAAGAAAATACATCTAAAGGAGGGTCAAAGCTTAAGGAAAAGAGTTATAAATTAATTCCCTCAATTTGTAGATATGAGCATCAAATTTTCATAAAATATATCATACTTATTTCTCAGATTTTAAGTAATCTCCAAAGAAACATAGCTGTGCATCTCTGCATCCCACTGCTCCATACCCAGGTGGGTGTCCGATTTCCATGTCACTGCTATACATTTTCTTGCTACTGCTAAAGCAATCTTTAGAAATTCTTTTTGAGAGGTAAATAGTTTCAATTTGGGTCTTATCCCTTCAATATTACATAATAAAAATATAATTGGATGTTGTGGGAATTTAATTCCTATAACTCGTTATAAATAACTCGACCAATTTGACTAAAAAGGTTTCACTTTGGGGCAAGACAAGTAACCATATAACCATTTACGGAGCGGAAACAGGCCATGTCGGCCTTTCACTCGAACAACTCCATGAGCTCAAACCTCCCGCTCTCCGCCCATAACCCTCCAACCCCCTCACCTCCATGTACACATCCAACCTTCTCTTAAATGACAGAAAGGACCCTGCCGCAACTATCTCATTCAGAAGATCATTCCACTCTGCCACCACTCGCTGAGTGAAAAAGCCACCTCTAATATTTCTCCTAAAGTGTTGCCCCCTTACCCTTAACTCATGGCCTCTTGTTCCAATGCCCCCTGCCCTCAGAGGAAAGAGTCTGTTTATGTCTAGTCTATCTATTCCTTTCATAATTTTAAATACCTCTATCAAGTCTCCTCTCAGTTGTCTACGTTCCAATGAATAAAGTCCCAGTCTCCTTAATCTCTCCCTGTAATCCAGATGCTGTAAGCCAGGCAACATCCTTGTAAACCCTCTCTGCACCCTCTCCACCTTATCTATATCCTTTCTATAATGTGGAGACCAGAACTGAGCCCAGCACTCCAAACCTGGGCTCACCAATGCCTTAAACAGCTGCAGCATCACATCCCAGCTCCTATACTCTATACTATGATTTATGAAGGCCAGCATACCATATGCCTTCTTAACCACCCTGTCTACATGGGAATCCACCTTCAGTGAACTCTGTCACATAACCCCAAGATCCCTCTGTTCCCCTGCGTACCTCAATGCCCTCCCCTTAACTGTATATGTCCTATTCTGGTTATTTTTACCAAAATGCAGCACCTCACACTTGTCTACATTGAATTCCATCTGCCATCTTTCAGCCAACTCTTCCAAACAAACCAAATCCTTCTGAAATCCAAGAAAATCAACCTCACTATCCACCACTCCCCCTATTTTCGTATCATCTGCATATTTTCTTACCCAGTTAACCACACCCTCCTCTAAATCATTAATATAAATGATAAACAACAAGGGACTCAGCACCAATCCCTGAGACACCCCGCTTGTCACAGGCTTCCAACCTGACATACAATTGTCCACCATGACTCTCTGCGGTCTATCTCCCAGCCACCTCTGAACCCACATCACAATCTCTCTCCTAATTCCTAGTGACTGAACCTTCCTTATTAACCTTCCACGCGGAACCTTATCAAAAGCCTTACTAAAATCCAAATAGATCACATACACCGCTCTACCTTCATCCACTTTTTTTGACACTTCCTCAAAAAACTCAACAAGGTTCGTCAAACATGACTTTACTTTTACAAACCCATGCTGGGTGCCCCTAATCAATCCCTGCCTATCCAGATATGCATATATACTATCTCGAAGAATACCCTCCATAACCTTCCCCACCACTGAAGTCAAACTTACCGGCCGATAATTACTTGGCCTACACTTACTGCCTTTTTTGAACAATGGAACGCCATTTGCAACCCTCTAATCCTGAGGTACCACCCCCTCCTCCAGTGATCTTTGAAAAATCACTGTCAGTGCCCCTGCTATTTGTTCCCTGACCTCCCTTAAAGTCCTGGGAAAAATCCCATCAGGACCAGGAGACTTACCCTAGAAGCTCCAAAACTCTTGTTTTACTAATCCCTCTCGTTTTACTAATCCCTATCCTTTCCATAACTAAGCCCTTTGCCTCTCTTATCTTATCTCATATAGCCCAATGTCCCTTTCCCTCATGAATACGGATGAGAAAAAATTGTTTAATATTTCTCCCATCTCATACGGTTCCTTACAGAGTTCATCGGTTCCATCATCCAGTGGACCTATTCTATCCTTAACCCTCCTTTTACTGTTCACATATCTGTAAAAACCCTTAGGATTCACCTTCGCCTTATTAGCTATGGACATCTCGTACCTTCTTTTTGCTGTTCTAATTTCCCTCTTAAGGTTCTTCCTGCAATCTAAGTAATGACCATGCATCTCCTCAATCCCTTGTTTTTTATATTTGGTATAGGCCTCCCTCTTGTCCCAAACCAACTTCTTAATTTCACCAGAAAACCATGGCTCCCTTGAAACTTTAGTCTTCCCCTTTGGCCTGACTGGAATATAAAGATCCTGTACTGTCAAAATCTCACCCCTAAATGCCCCCCAAATTTCCTTGCACATTTGGAAAATTGAAATCCCCAATCAACACCACCCTATTTCTACTGCACATCTCACCTATTTCCTTGCACATTTGCTCTTCTAATTCCCTTTCCCTATTTGGAGGCCAATAATATACCCCCATAATAGTAACCTCACCCTTTTTATTTTTCGACTCAACCCACACTGCCTCCCTCGACGAGCCCTCCAGTCTATCTTGCCTCAGCTCTGCTGTAATATTCTCCCTGCAAGTAATGCCACACTTCCCCCTCTTAATCCACCAACTCTGTCGCATCTAAAGCAGCGAAATCCTGGAACATTAAACTGCCGGTCACAATCTTCTTTCAACCACGTCTCGCTAATGGCCACAACATCATAATGCCACATGTCAATCCACACCTTTAGCTCATCCAGCTTCCTTATTACGCTCCTCACATTAAAATAAATACATCTCAGGGATCTCCTACATCCTAATTTCTGCATATCCTCCTCTCTAACATTCTCATAATTTTCACTACAACATCTTTTTACTACTTCCTGCTTTTCCTCCCTCAAATTATTTAAACTTGTCTCTTTCCTTAACCTACAAACTTTCATCCTGCTGACCTACCTAACTTGAAACCCTGTCCCCAACCATACTAGTTTAAACCACCCCCCCCCCATCAACAGCCCTAACAAATGCCCCCGCCAGGAGACTGGTCCCACTGGGATTAAGATGTAACCCATCAGTAGAATGTAAGAAAGTGCCCATCTCCTAAAACATTGATCTGATAAATCCAACTTCAATTTATTTAACTTTTGTGGTGTAAGGTATAATTGGTGTAAAAAAATTATATTGAACTTATAACATTTATAGTATTTATCATATTATTCTGGCACAAATCTGACCAGTTTGATTCATCAATAGGCCTTTTCACACCACATTGTAAAATGGAGATTCCTCAGAAATTTACCTGGGAACTCTCCCAAGAACCTGCAGTGTGTGAAAAGGTCGTCCCGGGCATTTTAAACAGGACCATGGCCGTACCTTGTACGTAGGGCCACGGCCCTGAGAAAATTTCTCGGACCACCAAACCAAATGGCCAAGCAGGGAAGCCTTGTGACGTCAGCACTTGCATGCTGCAGCATGTAGGCGATTAAAATTATAAGATACTTATCCCCAGACAACAGCCAGCTGCAATGGCAGCACAATGGCCGTCCTCGTTAACCGTAATCCCTCATGCAGCTGTATTTCCCAGAGTGGTTCCAGCTGCGTGAGGGATTATGGGGAACAATGTCGGCCATTCATCCTACATTGTGCCACCATCATGACATGCCAAAGTGGCCCTGAAGTGGGGGGGGGGGGTGTTTGGGCAGGTGACTGACCAACGGGTGGCTGGGGGCGGAGGGAGAGAGTGGACAGGCGAGCGGCCAACCTACCTACTGACAGGAGGGGGAAGGCGACTGACGGACGGCCAGTGGTGGGAGGACAGGGAGGGAGCAGGCAGGCGAGCGACTGATGTACCAACAGGAAGGAAGGAGTGGGCAGCTGAGTGACCGAAGAAACGGCCAGGACGGAGGGAGTGGGCGAGCGACCGATCTACTGATGGGAGGGAGCAGGTGGGCGAGCAACCGACAGACATTTGAGAGGGGAGCAGGCAGGCAGGCAAGTGACCGAAAGTCAAGCAGGGGGGAGGGAGGGAAGGAGAGGCAGCAGGCAAGCCACCAACCAAACAACTGACCAACGGGAGGGAGGGAGTGGGCGAGCGATGGACGGGCAGGGAGGGAGCGATGGACGGGCGGGCAATCGACAGCCGGTGGGGGGAGCTTACTCCTGTCAGTGTGTAACATGTCTTCGGTTGTGGGCAGGACTGCCTCTAAATTGCCAAGGAGGGCAAATTCCCAGGTGTTTGGACCACGTTGTGAAAGGCCTGGGAGGACCTGAATTCCTGGGAATTTCTCCGGGACAAAGAAGGGTCACCGCTTGCCTGCAGTGTGAAAACACCTCATATTAATATTTAGATTTGTCTCCCAAAATTGTCCGGACCTATGTATCCCCTGATTAAAAGTCCCCTTCTGCAATAAAGTATACATAGCTGAAATAAATTTCTTGATGTATCTACTACATATCAACATTTCTACGTCACCACATTTCTGTAACAACATTGTAGGACCCAATTTATCTCTTAAATAAGCCCATAATTGATATTAACAAAAGAGTGTGTTATTTTGTATCCCATATTTATTTTTTAATTGTTCAAGTGACATTAAATTCCTTCCTGCATAACAATCTTCTATACATCTAATTCCTTTCCGAGATCAAATATTTAAAATCTGATTATCCAGTTGATTAAGTTATCCGGTGGACTAAGTTGATTTTGAATCAAAGACATTTTAGGTAGGGAAGCATTCCTTATTCCAATTTCGTTGTTTACCTTATTCAAAATATTTAATCAAGGGTGCGTCCCTTTCCCCAGATAATAATTCTGATTCCCACTTGTATATAAAATCTTTCAATTTCCTCTCTCCTATTTTATCAATTTTCTAGTTTAACCCAGGCTGGTTTTTCTTCCTCATCAAAAAAGGTCAAAAATCTCAGTTGAGCTGCCTTGTAATAATTTTTGAAATTTGGTCATTGTAAACCCAAATATCCATGCAAATTTATCCAAAGAAACTCTCACCATCTTGCCTTTCCAAAGAAAATTTCTAATGCATTTATTTAATTCTTGAAGAAAAAAAAATTTGTGGTATCATTATCGGTAATGTTTGAAATAAACATTGTACTTTAGGAAATTCTGCACCCTCTCCAAAACCTCCTGTAATGCAGCGACCAGAGCTGCACTCAAAACTCCAAACACGGCCCAATCAAAGTTTTAACAGCAGTAAATAACTTGCTAACTTTTATACTTAAGGACCCAGCTGATAAAGGTCGGTATGTCGTACATCTTCTTTACCACCCTATCTACTTGTGTTAATAAGTACATAAGAAATAGGAGCAGGAGTCGGCCATCCGGCCTGTTGAACCTGCTCCGCCATTCAATGAGACCATGGCTGATCTGATGATGGGCTCATCTCCACTTACCTCCTTTTCCCCATATCCCTTAATTCCCCTACTGTGTAAAAATCTATCCAACCTTGTCTTAAACATATTTACTGAGGTAGACTTCACTGCTACAATGGGAAGTGAATTCCACAGATTTACCACCCTCTGGAAAAAGCAGCTCCTCCTCATCTCTGTCCTAAATCTACCACCCTAAATTTTGAGACTATATCCCTTAGTTCTGCTCTCCCCTACTAATGGAAACAACTTACCTACCTCTATCTTATCTATGCCTTTCATAATTTTATGCATTTCTTTAAGATCCCCTCTCATCAGTACAGTCCCAGACAATTCAATCTCTCCTCATAGGCCAGCCAACCCCTTCATCCCTGGAATCAACCAAAGCCAGTACATCCTTTCTCAAGTCAGGAGACCAGAACTGCACACAGTACTCCAGACATAATCTCACCAGTACCTCCCTGCTTCTAAATTCAATCCCTCTAGCAATTCCATTTGCCTTCTTGATAGGGAGCAATGCATTTGAACCTCACAATCCCTTTGTATAACAAAGTCCCTAAAGGACCCACCATTTATACTTGACCTCCCAAAGTGCACTTGTCTGAATTAAACTCCATCTTCCATTTCTCTGCCTTTTTTAAGCTGATCTATAGTCTGAAAATTTACATTTACATTTTCATGCAAATCATTTATACCTTTCACAAAGACTTGGTCAAACTGTCCCTGGACCTCAGTGTTTCTATTGAGTTAATTATTTCTCCCTTTGTTATAGACATTTATACATCCCTGACATATTTTGTGCTTTGATAGGCAAAGAATTGCTGGAGAAACTCAACATCAGATGCCATCCATGGGCAGAAATGGTCAATCAGCGTTTCGAGTCTGGACCATCAGGATCTGGACTTGGGTCTGGGTCTGAGCCTGAACTGTTAACCATACAACCATAGGGCCAGAAATAGGCTATTCAGCCCATCGAGTCTGCCCTGCCATTCAACCATGACCTGATCCATTATCCCACTCAGCCCCACTGCCCGGCCTTCTCCCCATAATCTTTGATGCCTAATCAAAGACCTATCACCCAATGACTTGGCCTCCACAACCACCTGTGCAAAAATAATCCATTGATTTACCACCCTGACCACTTCTATCAGCATCCACCATCAATCCTTAGTCGGCTCTGGATTCCGATGTCTGTGTCTCTCTACATTTTGTGCTTTGTTTTGTACCTCACCTATCCTCAGAACTCTTTCTGAAGCTTTACTTTCAAAGTTTCTGCAACGGTATCCAGGAAAAATAATCTATTAGTTGCTGTCTTAAATCTGGTCCTGTACATTGTGACAGGTAAAATTAATGATCTTGTTGTTGGGGAACCTTTTGGAAAGAGTGATCACAGTATGAGTTAACAACTTTTACTAATGGTGGGTGCAAATACTTGGATCTAAAACCAGCATAAGGAAGACAACAATGGGATGATGGAGGGGTTGGCAAGTGTAGACTGTGAGCACAGGTTATATGGTGGGACATATGAGGATTGATGGAGAAATTTCAAATGGATTTTTCACAGTACACCATGTTTACACAAAGATGCTGGAAAAACTCAGCGAGTCACACAGCATTCTTCATGTAGCAAAGATAAAAATGCGGAGCCAACGATTTGGGCCTGAACCCTTCATCAAAGTACGAGCAAAAAGCAGGCTGGTGTCTGAATATAATGGTGAGGGGAAGGTTAGGGGGAGGAGCACAGGCCCACACGCAAGAGGTCAGAGGTGGATATGGGTGGGAGGGCAGAAGAGTGTAAAAGCTGAGAAGTGATGGGGAGGTGGTTAGCTCTCTGAATGGAGAGGGAAGTGGGTGGAGAGCTGGAGGAAAGGAGACAGAGGGATGGAGAAGAGAAGGAGATATTGGAGTGGCCTAATAGAAAGCAGTGAAGTTGATGTTAACTCCATCCAGGTGAAGAGTGCCCAGATGGAATATTGCTCCTGCAATTTACGGGTGGTCTCGATTTGAAAATACTTGAGGCCATGGACAGTCATGTTGGCGCGTGAATGGGGCGCAGAATTAAAATGGATGGCCACTGGGAGATCCCTGCCATTGCAGCGGACTGAGCTAAAGTGCTCGACAAATTGATCACCCAGTCGAAGTCCAACCTTTCCAATGTAGAGAAGGTCAGAACGGGAGCACCAGATGCAGTAGATGACTCCTGCAGGTTCACAAGTGAAGTGTGGCTTTACTTGGAAGGACTGTTTGATGCCCCTAATAGTGGTGAGGGAGGAAGTGTGGGTACAAGTGTGGCATTTCCTGGAGTCACAGGGGAAGGTGCCAAGGGGGCAAGGGAGTGGTCCTTGTGAAAGGCAGAGAATCAAGGAGAGGGAAAGGTGTGTCTGGAGTTGGGATCATGTTGTAGGTTATGAAAATTGCTGGTGGGGTGTTAGGAGAAGGCAAAGGAAATCTTGTCCTTGTTGTGTCTGGGAACAGAGAGAGCCAGGGCAGATTTGCAGAAAATGGAGGAGATATAAGTAAGGGCTGAGTTGAAGGTGTCTGAGGGGAAGGCACATTATTGAAGGATGATATTTCAGATTATCTGAAATGGAAGACCTTATCCTGGGAGCAGATGTGACGGATACGGAGGAATTGAGAGAAAAGAATAGAATACTTGCAGGGGACAGGGAGTGAAGAGGTGTAGTCGAGGTAGTTGTGGGAGTTGGTGGTTTGTAGAAAATATCTGTAGAAGTTTGTCTCCCGAGATGGAGACAAAGAGTTTGAGAAAGGGGAGAGTGTCACCAGAGATGGACCAAGTGAATTGAGGTTGGGGTGAATGTTAGCAGCAAAGTGGATGAAGTTGGTGAGCTCATCATGCATGCATGAGGCACCACCAATGTTCCAGAGGAAGAGTTAAGGAGCCTTGCCTTTATAGATTTGTAGCATGGTTGCCACACATAGCCAGCAAAAAGGCAGGTATAGCTGGGACCCATGCATTGGAAAAAATGGGATGAGTCAAAGGAGAAGTTATTGAAGGTGAGAGCAAGTTCTGTCAGGCAGAGGAGGGTGGTGGTGAGGAAAACTGGTTGGATATGTTGTTGATAAAGAAGCAAAGGGTTTTGAAACTTTCAATGTGGAGAATGGAGGTGTAGCAAGATTACATACAGTCCTGGTCTCCTTACTTGAGAAAAGATGCACTAGGTTTGGAGTCAGTGCAGAGGAGGTTTACCAGGTTGATGCCATTGATGAGGGAATTAGCCTGTGAGGAGAGATTGAGTCGCTGCAATTCAGAAGAATGATATGGGATCTTAAAAAAAAGCATTTAAAATTATGTAAGGGATAAGTAAGATAGAAGTAGGGGAATTGTTCCATGTGAGAGAACTAGGAGATATAGTCACAAGATTCAGGAGAGATGATGTAGGACAGAGATGAGGAAAAAAACTACTTTTTACAGAGAGTAGTGTATCTGTGGAATTACCTGCACAGGGAAACATTAGATGCTGCCTCAACAAATGCATTTAACATGGAGTTTGAGTTTTGCAAAGTAGGACAAGTAGGGGTTACGGGGAAAAGGCACGTATGTGGAGTTGAGTCCATGGACAAATCATCCATGATGTTATTGAGCGTCAGAGGATGCTCAATGGGCCAGGTGGCCAACTGCTGTTCCTTATTCTTATGTTCTTATCCTTTCAAATTGATTGATCAAGTCCAGTGAAAAGTCACCAAACTAATTTCACCTTCATCATCAGTAGTATTGAGTAGAGCATATTCTCTTGCTTCTGAGCATCAATACTATGGAACAAAATGCAACCAAAAAGAGTTGATTGCAACTCTGTGGTCTCGTCAAGCCCTCCCCTCACTGTCCTAGCCCTCTACAATCCCTTCATTCTGGCCTCTTATCCATCTTCATTTGCTCTTACAGTTGAGGTTGTGGATATGTTTTGCCTTCAACTGCCAAGGCCAAAATCTCTAGAATCCCCTTTTCTGTTCATCTACTTCTCGCTCTCTTCTGTTAAAACATTCCTAAAACCCGCCTCTAAAGCAAAACCATGTGTTATCTGTTTTTCTCCCTATAGTACATCAAATTGGGTTGGGTTTGTTGTCAGCCAGGAATTTTTGTTCTGTTGCAGGATTCAAGTTTTTGTAGCTGATTGTATGTAAAATTTAAAAAGATAAAGCTTAGGTTTCCTTCACTTCGAGGAAAGCTCAGTTGCTGCAGTTATGAGGTAGTGAGTGTACATATATTAACACCGAGTCGTGATCTTTACAGGTGCTGAATGAGGTGTCTTGAATAGTTCCCAAAGAAGAAAACTAACCCACCAGGCATGGCCTCCAGCCTCAAAAATGCCTTTGTCACTGTACAGAAAATCTATTATCCATCACTGAGTGTTGTCGGAATCACAGGTAAGTCCTGATGATTTAGCTTCTACCAAAGCATTACAAGGGGCAAATGGAAGCAAGGCAAATGGAACATCTGATGACTAGCCCAGGCCTGAAACATTGGTTACCCTTTGATTCTTATTAATGATGCACGACCTGCTGAGTTTCTCCAGCACTTTCGTATATTGCACCGAACCTCAGTATCTGCACACTCTTTTATCAAAACACGAAAGTCTGCAGACACCGTGGTTGAAGTAAAAACGCAATGCTGGAGAAACTCTGCTGGTCAAACACTGGACTTGGTGTAGCAAAGATAAAAAAATACATAACCAAAGTTTCGGGCTTGAGCCCTTCAACAAGGTATGACAAAAGGACGACAAAAATGTCAGCCAACATTTGAATCAACAGGTTTGCAGATGACACTAAGATTGGAGGGGTTGTGGATGGTGAAGGAGGTTTTCAAAGCTTGCAAAGAGATCTGAGCCAGTTGGAAAAATGGGGTGAAAAATGGCAGATGGAATTTAATGCAGACAAGTGTGGGGTGTTGCATTTCGGAAGGATAAACCAAAAAAGGACATACACGGTAAATGGTAGGGCACTGAGAAGTCCAGTAGAACAGAAGGATCTGGGAATACAGATACATAATTCCCTGAAAGTGCACCACAGATGGATAGGGTTGTAAAAAGAACTTTTGGCATATTGGCCTTCATAAATCAAAGTATTGAGTAAAGTAGTTGGGTTGTTGTGGTAAATTTGTATAAGATGTTGGTGAGGCCAAATTTGGAGTTTTGTGTGCAGCTTTGGTCACTTAACTACAGGAAAGATATCAATAAGATAGAAAAAAATGCAGAGAAGATCTATTAGGATGTTACTGAGTTACAGGGAAAGGTAAAACAGGTTAGGACTTTATTCCCTGGACCATAGAAGAATGAGGAGAGATTTGATAGAGGTATTTAAAATTATGAGGGGGATAGACAGAGTAAATATAGGTAGACTTTTTCCGCTGAGGTTAGGTGAGATACAAACCAGAGAACATGGGTTAAGGATGAAAGGGGAAGAGTTTAGGGGAAACATAAGGGGGAATTTCTTCACATGGAGTAGTGGGAATGT
Source organism: Narcine bancroftii (assembly GCF_036971445.1). Taxonomy (NCBI): domain Eukaryota; kingdom Metazoa; phylum Chordata; class Chondrichthyes; order Torpediniformes; family Narcinidae; genus Narcine; species Narcine bancroftii. Next base: position 228,520,154 of record NC_091474.1, on the reverse strand, counting down.
GGAATGAGCTGCCAGCTAAAGTGGTGAATGCAGGCTCAATTATAACATTTTAAGATGAGTTTGGACAGGTACATGGATGGGAGAGGTACATGGAACGGGACTCGGCAGGAAAATGGATCAGCACAGATGAGAAGGGCTGAAGGGGCCTGTTTCTGTGCTATAATGTTCTATGATTCCATAGTTCTAATTGCTTTGTTCTATACTGTAACAATTCCATGAAATGGGGTTGAAGTAGCGATCAGCAATGAGGGGCTAAATGGCCTACTTCACCCATCTTGCTCATTATTTTGCAATGGTGTTTCTCTATTGCCATTTTCTCTGGGCAGATCATTTATGTTCTATGTGCTGTTAGCTTGATCTCCATGAGGAGTCACTTCCTGTCTTGTTCCCAAAGATGCCAGATAACTACAGGATCCTTCCTTGAATTCAATCAGAACTCAGACCATTACACAATGCTGTGCAGTCAATGAGTTAAGGGCAAAATCTCTTATTTTGTGAAATGTAATTACACAACCATGTGGTTTCTTGTTCTTTCCTGACAGCCAGCTTTTTGTTGGAATTGGACCTTGAAATGGGTTGCCACACACCCAGGCTCCAAGAAAAGAGTATTGTGCTCCACTACAATGTGAAGGGAAATGAAAAGTATTTGGAGAGGACATCTTTAACATTTATTGCTAATAAATATTGGGGAGGGGAAATTTCCAATTTGATGAACAAGTCAAGAATCATTCTATTATTGATTGATGTCTATCACTCCAATTGGTTTGGGATGACAAGACTCCACAAGGATAGTAAGTGTAGATATGCATGCCAGGATTCAAGAGGCCACCTGATAGTACACCCATGCTGGTTGACAATGTGGATGGTTGGAAGCCCTGGATACATACACTATCTTGTGACTTCATGGCTTGGTGAGGGGTCCATCTCTTCCCAACCAGTGCTTTAAACATTCAGCGGAATAAAAGACCCTGTGGGGTGGATATTCTCAAAGGCTGATTCACCCACACTGCTGGTTAGACTACGACCTGTCCTGTCTGCACTGTTTTGACTCCACTTTTGTTTCTCTTGCACAATGGTAACTATAAATATTTATTATCACAAGATCTAAGTGGACCCATTGGCCCATTGAGTCTATTCCACCATTCTAATCATGAGCTGATCCATCCACCCACTCAGCCCCACTCCCTGACTTTCTCCCCAAAACTCTTGATGCCATGACTAATCAAATACCTCGTTTCCAGTGCCACCTATGTGACAAGTTCCACAGACTCGCGACACTCTGGCTAAAGAACCTTTTCTGCATCTCTTTTTTTTAAATTGATGCCGGGGTCACAGCATGGGAAACACTTCAAGTTCTGTAACTCTAGTCTTTTAAGTTATTGATAGCGCATCATCTACATTGGAGAAACCAAGTGCAGATTGCATAATCAGATAGTGGAGCACCTTCACTCAGTCCACAGGAGAGCCTGCCAGGCTTCCAAAGGCCTTCCTCTTGAATTCACCATCCCACTCGCATTTTGTTCTTCCTGTCTGCAGCTTTTTGTACCGGTAAAACGAGCCCCAACTTGAAGTATAAGGACAGCATCTCATCCCCTCAAGTAACATGTTTTAGTGCATCTATAGATTGCACTTATATATATGAGATTGAAAAGAAGAGTTACAAGAATGTTGCCGGGCCTTGAGGAACTGAGTTACAGGGAAAGGTTAAACAGGTAAGGACTTTATTCCCTGGAGCATAGAAGAATAAGGGGAGATTTGATAGAGGTACAGGTACACCCCATTTTACAAAGGTAGAGAGTTCCTAAGAAACTGTTGGTAAAATGAAAATCCATAAATGAAGACTCATTGACTATTATTGGAGGCAATTTTCGTAATAGCGAGAACCCATTATAAACCCATTATAATTTTCTTTTTTTAAATTTTTTCTATAAATATACATATAAAAATTTCCCATTTACGAGATGGGTTTGTGTGTGTGTCTGTATATATGTGCATAACTTTTTCTTACAAAACAAAACACAAGCACCCCCCCCCTTTACCCCCACCCTCCAGACTATAAATTGGTACACCGTCAGGGCTTACAATTGGGTTAACAAAAGATTTTCTTTATTGAGGAGATCACATTTTTATCATAATAGCACTTACTTATTTATATTTGGGCCCCTATGTAATCTAAATATAGTTGGCATATTTTTATAAATACATCAAATTTGTTTTTTAGATTGTATGTGATTTTCTCCATAGGTATACAACTGTTCATCTCTGTCTTCCATTGTGCTATCTAGAGGGGGGTCAGATTTCCAAGTAATTGCAATACATTTCTTAGCCACAGCTAAAGCCATTTTAACAAATTAAATTTGGAATTTAGTTAGTTTATTACTTATTGCAATCAAATTGCCCAAAAGATGAACCTCCATCCGAGTTGTCCACGAAGGCCACCGTTATTATCCTTGTTAGTATTTCAATTATATCCTGTCAGAAAAGTCTCACCTTTGCACATGATAACATAACATGTTCAATCACTCCTATTTCTGTTCCACATCTAAAACACATCTCCACTATTTCCGATTTTGATTTATGTAGTTTCTGTGGTGTAAGGTATAATTGGTGAAGAAAATTATGTTTCATACTATCCAAACACCAATCAGACTAACATCTTTCCATTATTGCAACTCTTAAATCCAACTCCCATCTCTCTCTCGATCTTTGTAAACCTGGTTTTGCACTTTCATTTTAGAGAGCAAAGTACATCTTAGAAATAAATTTAGATGTGTTCCCCACCCAAATCATTCATTCTATCTCACTAATTTCAGGAGGGGCCAAGTTTAATCCCCATCTTTCTTTTATGAACATTCTTAACTGGAGAAAGCAAGAGAATGTCCATTAGCTACTTCCATACTTCAAAAGACATGAGATCCTTCCATATAACTATCATCAATATATCTTATTCCTTTGTCATACCACAGTTATGAACTAACAACCCTATTAATTTTGTTTGAGACTAAAGGGACTTTGTTAGCACAAACAAAGGAACAGCAATAGAAAATTCACCAGACAATGACAAATTCAAAATAACAGTTTTTATTAAATTATCAATAACATAACATTTCTTACTTATCTCTAAATTTAACCCCACTATGCGCAAAAGCATGTGTGTGTGTTTTAGAGAGAGATTAAAGTCACACTCTGAAAAGTCAATTTTAAAAATTTCAGCACCATTTTAGTGTTGCTTGAAGGTCTTAAATTCCCAGTTCAGAAATAATTATAAATCACTTTTAAACATCATATCTTCAGGCCTTTTTACTCACAATTCTTTTGATGAGATGTCTTGAGAGATATTCTTTAAATAGAAGTGGCCATCTTTTGAGCTATCGATGTATCTCCTGTGAAAAGGAGAATGCAATGCTTGTCTTTCCAGGATCAAATCTTCTTTTTACTAAAGATTTTGGAATCTGTTTTTCACATGAAGAATCCGCCCTCTTTTCAGAGAGACAGCGAATGTGGCTGTTTTCTTCTGCAAATAATTCACAAACCCAGACAAGGGTTAAATGAATTGGCCGTACAAAAATGGACCCAGTAGAATTCAGTCTTCTTTTCAAAGAGACAGCAAAGTGGTCTTCCTTATTTCAAAAGCCACTTATTCTGTGTTCCCCTTTTACCAGGAGTAACACACAACAGCATATATTCTGGTTACTGAAATTCAACCGTGTCTTTCACAAGGTTCCAACCCTTTTGTGTGTCATAGGGTTTTTTTGTACTCTCCAAACTGAACTGATTGTCTCTCATTTCGATAATATATTTCCAGTCCATTTCTCATGTCACATGCTATGTGACATAATTGCCTTCAATGAATCTCATAATGTCACGAATGTGCTAAAAGCATTTGAATAGGAACATAGGAAGTAGGAACAGGAGTAGGCCAAAAAAGGCCCATCGAGCCTGCTCCGCCATTCAATACGATCATGGCTGATCTAATTTATGACCTAACTCCACCTACCTGCCTTCTCCCCATATCCCAGAATTCCTCTATCATGTAAAAATTTATCTAACTGAATTTTAAATATGTTTAATGAGGCAACCTTCCCTGGTTAGAGAATTCCAAACATTCACTACTCTTTTTTACATAATAGTGTCCTCAGTGACTTAGCTGCTTTTTTCCCCAATACATTCATTTTTCTTGCCATATTCTAATTATATGAATTAATATAGGATTGTCCGTCTTTTTTGTTATTGACTTAACATTCCACTTAAAAATAAAGTCCTTCAATGTCTCCTCTTTGATTGAATTCAGTTCCTTTCAAATCCATGAAGGGGGAACTGTTTTTATTTCAAAGAAAGATGATAAAAAATAATTTTTGCTTATGCTGAAAGATAATACTTCTTAAAATCCGAGAGTCTAAGTCCTCCCAGTTTATAGTCCCATGTTAACTTTTCCAGTGCAATTCTTGGTACTTTGTTATTCTATAGGAATAGTCTTATACAATTATATCATAATAAAAGGAATTTTTAGTTAGTACAATAGTAATGATTGAAAGAGTCTTGGCATTACCTTCATTTTTATACAATTTACCATTCCTACTAATGTAATTGGCAGATCTTTCCATTTCTATTTTTTCTAATGAAGGGGTATAATAAAGTTTATATAAATATTGTAAATTATTTTCTGTCATTATTGCTAAGTGTTTAATTCCATCTTTATTCTATTTAAATCTTCTATCTTTTTGGTATCTTTCATAATCAAAGTATTGCAATGGCATTATCTCACTTTTATCAATATTTATTTTATATCCCTATATTCTTCTAATATTCTTATAATATCCCAATATTTTTCTCATACTGTTATAATCTTATCAATGATTCAGCTGGGACAGACGTCATCAGCAAATAAACGAATTTTATGTTCTTCTTATTTGAAGCTCTTAATATCCGGATCCCTTCTTATAATCTCCGCCAGTGGTTCAATAGTTAGTATAAAAAGTGCTGGTGATGGGGACACCTCTGTCTACTCAATCTACTCAAGGAAAAAATAGGTGACATTTGGTTATTAGTTATAATTTTAGCTTGTGACATGATAAAGAGTTTTTATCCAATTTATAAATGTTCTACTTATACCGAATGTTTCCAACGTTTTTTTTTTAAATTTTTTTATTTTTCACACTGTGAAGCATATCAACCAAAATATATACAAATGTTTCTCATTAAATATACACAGTGGCATTTTCTCCCTTTTTTCCCCCTACCTTCCCTCCCCCCCTTCCCACCCCCTCCAAAACCAATAAATATTCAACATATACAATACAATAAAACCATTAAACAATGTCATCACACAATGAAAAATAAACAAGGAAAATGTGTCATCTACTTTTACACACTGGATGAAGTCGTCTTGTCTTCTTATCATTTTAGGGGGTGGAGGTCGTAGGCAAGCCCTCTCTGAAATGTTCCATGTATGGTTCCCAAATTTGTTCAAATAATGTGACTTTATTTTTTAAATTATGTTATTTTTTCCAATGGAATACATTTATTCATTTCCATGTCCCATTGCTGTATTCTCATGCTCTCTTCCATTTTCCAAGTTGTCATTTTACATTTTTTTGCTACTGCTAAGGCTATCATAATAAATCTTTTTTGCACTTTATCCAATTTGAGGCCTAATTCCTTACTTATATTACTTAGAAGAAAGATCTCTGTATTTTTTGGTATGTTATTTTTTGTGATTTTATTTAATATCTGATTTAGATCTTCCCAAAACATTTTCACTTATGCTATATCTATTTTTTCTTTTTTCAGTAAATTTAATAACCTCTTCCTTTTAATTTGATTATGTATTCCATTAATGTTTATAGTCATATAGTTCAACATGGCCATCTCACATCCTGTTTACACCTCATTTCTGGTTCCTCACCAGCACCATCCCCCTTTTCCCCATTTTCAACTCTCAGTTTTCCCTTTTTAAACTCAATGTATGACAACACATTTAAAACATAAAATACTCCAACAACTCCCAAATCCAATATTCCCTTAACCCCAAATATCCCCCCTCTCTGAGTTGCCCTTTATCCCTTGCCAGGCAACCACAACTCCCCTATCCATTTGGATTGCAAACCTGCTCACAAGCGTCAACTGATTTCGCAGTGACGGTTATTCTTCCCCCCAACCCCCCCCCCCAGAAAACACTTTTTTTTACACATATAACAAAGTTCTTTTTTTCCCCCTTACTTTCTTCCTTCCCTTCTCTTTCCTTTCTTTAGTTCTTTACATATACATTGTTTTTACATCTTTATATATATTTTATCACCATTCTTCATTCTTGTTACATCTCTTCATCTCTCCTTCTGTCCTGCAAGCGTTCTGCAAATTCTTGTGCTTCCTCCGGATCCGAGAACAGTCTGTTTTGATCTCCAGGGATAAATATTTTAAGCATAGCTGGATGTCTTAACATAAATTTATAACCTTTTTTTCCATAGGATTGATTTTGCTGTATTAAACTCCTTTAAGAGTTCAAAACTTATGTCTGGGTAAAAAAATATTTTTTGACCCTTGTATTGTTTATTGTCTTCTTTAGTTTTATTCCTTGCTCACTCCGGTATATTTTCTCTTGTTGTATATCTGAAAAATTTTACTAAAATGGATCTTGGTTTTTGATGTGTCTGTGTTTTCAGAGCTAATGTTCTGTGTGCCCTTTCTATTTCCATTCCTTCCTGCATTTCTGTCATTCCCAGGTCCTTCGGGATCCATCCTTTTATAAATTCCTTCATATCTGTGCCTTCTTCATCTTCCTTTAGGCCCACTATTTTTATGTTGTTTCGCCTACTATAATTTTCCAACATATCAATATTCTGAGCTAACAACTCTTGTGACTCTTTCATTTTTTTATCATTTACTTCCATTTCTACAGCCATTTCTCATTCTTCCACATTTTCTACTCTTTTCGCTATTTCTGTCATGACTAGTTCTAATCTTTGCATGTTATTTTCTGTTCTTTTCATTTTTCTTTTAATTGCACTCATTTCTAATGACAACCATTCTTTTAATGCTCTCATTTGTTCTTGAAAAAAAGCTTTATCTATATTCTGTCCATCTGTTTTACCTTCTATTTCTCTGTGAAGATCTTGATCTTCTTCCTCTTCTTCTGTGTCTATACCTGTGTTTGTGTCTTCTCTTCTTTGTATCTATATCTCTTCTGACTTTCCCGATGAGTTGCTTGTCTCAATTTGTTGGGCCTCTTCTTGCTTGGCCTCTTGCTGTTGGTCCTCTTCTTCTGAGTTGCTCATCTGTTGAGCCTCCTGTTGCTGCTCCTCTTGCTGTTCACCCAGTCGACTTTCTTTCTCACTTGGTACTTCACTCCCTCTCCTGCCGCTTTCCTCTTCTTCCAGCTGAGAGCCCTAGTGTCAGGCATCCCTCAGCTGGTCGCGCTTGGTTGCCCACTCCTCGGCTGAGCCCCCCTTCCATCGGTGTTTTCCTATTCCTTAGTTTTTCATGTGTTTTCGTCAGTTCAATCTCTGCTCGACCCATTCTCTTCATATAACCATTTACAGCACAGAAATAGGCCAGTTTTGCCCTACTAGTCTGTGCCGAACACCATCTCCCACCTAGTTCCACTGACCCACATTTGGCCCATAACCCTCCACACCTCTCACATCCATATACCTATCCAACCTTTCCTTGAATATTAACATCAATCTCACTTATACCACCACTGCTGGAAGTTCATTCCATACCCCCACTACCCTCTGCATGAAGAAATTCCCCCTTATGTTTCCCTTAAACTTTTCCCCTTTTACTCTTAATTCATGCCATCTTGTTTGAATCTCCCCAACCCTCAGTGGAGAAAGCCTATCTACATTGACTCTATCTGTCCCCCTTATAATTTTGAATACCTCTATCAAATCACTCCTTGACCTTCAACGCTCCAGGAAATAAAGTCCCAGCCTGCTCAACCTTCCCCTGTAACTCAAACCATGAAACCCCACCAACATTCTCGTAAACCTCCTCTGCACTCTCTCTGTACTGTTTATATCCTTCCTGTAATTCAGTGGCCAAAACTGCACACAATATTCCAAATTTGGCCTCACCAATGCCTTATACAATTTTAACATAACATCCCAACTCCTGTAATCTATACCTAACACACTAAATGCCTTCTTCACCACCCTATCCACATGTGATTCAACTTTCAAGGAATTATGTGCCATGACTCTTAAATCCCTTTGTTCCACTGCATTCCTCAGTTGTCTACCATTTAACATGTATGGCCTATTTTGATTGGTCCCACCAAAATGTAGCACCTCACATTTATCAGTATTAAACTCCATCTGCCATCTTTCAGCCCACTTTTCTAACTGTCCTATATCACCCTTTAAGCTTTGATAATCTTCCTCATTGTCTACAACACCGCCAACCTTTGTATCATCTGCAAATTCACTAATCCAATTTGCCACCCTATTATCTAGATCGTTAGTATATTTAACTAACAGCAGTGGACCCAGTACCGATCCCTGAGGCACTCCACTTGTCACCAGCCTCCAATTCGACAAACAATTTTCCACCACTACTCTCTGGCATCTCCCATCCAACCATCGTTGAATCCATTTCACTGCTTCATCATTAATACCTAATGCTTCCACCTTCCTTACTAACCTCTTATGGGGAACCTTATCAAAAGCCTTACTAAAGTCCAAATAGACAACATCCACAGCCTTCCCCTCATCAACTTTTTTAGTAACCTCCTCAAAAAACTCTCTAAGATTTGTTAGACATGATCTACCTCGTACAAAGCCATGCTGACTACTCCAAATCAATCCCTTTCTTTTCAAATAGTTGTATATACCATCTCTAAGAACACTTCCATTAATTTTATCCGCCACTGATGTCAAACTTACAGGCCTATAATTACCAAGTTTACTTTTGGATCCTTTTTTGAACAGCGGAACAACATAAGCCACCCTCCAGTCCTCTGGCACTTCCCCCATGGCCATTGACATTTTAAATATTTCTGTCAATGTCCTCACTAACCTCCTAGGGAATATTTTTTTCAGGACCTGGAGATTTATCTACCTTGATCTTTTTCAATATCGCCAACACTACCTCCTCATTAATTCTTATATAATCCATGACCTTCCTACCATATTTCTTCACTTCATCTGGATCAATATTCTTTTCCTTAGTGAATACTGAAAAAAAAAATTGTTTAAAATTTAACCCATCTCCTCTGGCTTCTCACGGAGCCTACACCCTCATCTTCAAGGGGGTCCAATTTTATCTCTCACTATTCTTTTACTTTCAATGTTCCTATAGAACCCCTTTGGATTTATTTTTTATTTGCCTGCCAAAGCAGGTTCATGTCTCCTTTTAGCCTTTTTAATTTCTTTCTTAAGATTTTTTTTTACACTCCTCATATTCCTCAAGCAGTTCATCCATTCCCTGCTGTTTATACCCGTTGTACACCAAGTTCCCAATATCTTTTGAAAACCAAGGCTCCCTCCAGTTTCTAACCTTTCCTTTAATCCTCACGGTCTTCAGCAATCTCTCTTATTTCAGTCATTTTCTCCATCATATCTCTCATCACTGTTTCAACACATGAATTGGTTACCCAAATTCTCTAATTTTTCCAGGACGATGCTCAACTCTTGACCTGAGTCCCCAGTTTTACCAGGTTCTGCCAGTCCCATCGCTATTTTCGCACAGCTCCCTTTCAGACTTCCACCTGATGTTCCTGGTTGAATAGCAGCTTCTTCACTCTGTTCTCGGCTGCCTTGGCTTCTTTGTGCAAGTTTTATCCATTTTTGATGAAGAAAATGTTGATTTTCAAGTTTTGACCATCTATTTAGTACTCTTCACAGAGAGCTCAATCAAAATGCATCTAAGTCCCTCACTGGCCACGCACCCCACCCATTATAATTTCTTTGTAAAAGTGAACACAGGTTTCTTCATATAAGTGAATTTGCATAAAGCAAGTATTCATAAAGTGGGATTTACCTGTGTTTACGATTGTGAGGGGGAATAGAGTAAATGCAAGCAGGCTTTTTCCTGGTGAGACAAGAACTAGAGGACATGGGTTAAGGGTGAAAGGTTGGATGTGTAAGGAGAACATTTTTTTGAATATTTCATTTATGATTTTCATAGACTCACTAAACTCAACAAACCATTCAATCTTTCCAACATTCTTGTGCATATACAGGGTGTGTATTTATCCCCTCTCCACCCTACCCCCCATATACAATTTAACATATGGTCAAGTAATTTATGTTCGTACAGACATCAATGGGGCAGAAACAGAGAAAAAAAGAAAAAAAACCTAGGAATGATAATGATTAAGAAACAAAGATTAAAACATGAAAAAGGAGACTTAAATAAAACCCAGAACAAAGGAAAAGAAAAAGCAACAGGTTGTCGGTGCCATATCCTGTTTCACTAGTCACACCCCTTTCCCTACTGGGGACAGATTGTTACAGTATCTTTATTTCGAGGTGGGGGGACTAATCTATCTGAGTGCCGATATATCTCAGGTAAGGTTGCCCAACCCCAATGAATGTGTTATGTTTTTGCCTTAGATTGTACGTAATTTTCTCCAGGGGAATGCATTTCCACATTTAGTTGGGAGTCGGGTAGGGGGATCTTCTTCACATAGGGAGTGGTGGGCATGTGGAATGAGCTTCCAGATGAAGTGGTGAATGTGGACTCTATTTTGACATTTAAGAAAAATTTGGACAGGTACATGGATGGGAGGGGATATGTTCCAAGTACAGGTCAATGGGACAAGGCAGAATAATAGTCTGGCACAGGCTCTATGATAATAAATGTTTATAATCATATAATTTCCTCTGTCTGAGGACTTGATATCAAATTCTCCAACTTTAAATTCTCACTCTTTCTTTCTGTATCTTTTTTGCCTGCTGTCACTTTAAATTTTTGTATATACAGTTTGGACTGTTGGTAAAGTCCCAGAATACAAAGAGGCCTATTCTGATTTTAACTGCTTCTTGACTACCACATATATCATTTAGTCTCACTCTATCAGAGATATTCCTTTTATTGCTCCCACCCCCATATTCCAAGTACCTACCACTCTCCGGTAAAACAGTTGCCCTGTACATCTTCTTTAAACTTCTCCTCCCAACTTTAAGTGGATGCATTTGACATTTTAGTCTGGGGGCGGGGGGGGGGGGGGATCCCTCTGTCTACCCTGTCAAGGCATCTCAATTTTCCAATTATAACTTTCTCTGATCTTAAGGCAAGCACATTGGCTAAGCATCTTAGCCAATGTGGGTATAGGCTTTGCCACAGTACAAATCCTTTGATAGATCCCCAGTGTCAGTGAATGCACATTGTGCTTTGCTCACACCATAGATCTATGCCCCATCAAACCAAAATGCCCATAACAATTTTCTTTTTTTTAAAATATTTTATTTTTCACACCATAAATCACATTAACCATGATACACACTTTTTCCTTTTAACACATATACAGTGACATTTTCTCCCCCCCCCACCTCCCTCCTCCCAACCCACTCCCCCCCTCCCATCCATTTAAGGTATACAATCTAGGATACATTAAACCAGTCAGACAATGTTGTCACTCAACAAAAATACACCAGAAATTCTACTGAGTCCATTCTTTTCTTTCCTTCTCCTTCCATCAACTTAGGTAATGATTGTCCCCGGTAGGTTTTCGCTATTGTATTTAATGTAAGGCTCCCATATTTGTTCGAATATTTCAATATTATTTCTTAAACTATATGTTATTTTTTCTAATGGAATACATTTATTCATTTCTATATACCATTGTTGTATTTTCAAATTATCTTCCAATTTCCAGGTTGACATAATACATTTTTTGCTACGGCTAGAGCTATCTTAACAAATCTTTTTTGTGCATCCTCCAAATCAATTCCAAATTCTTTGTTTTTTATGATACTTAGGAGAAAGATCTCTGGATTCTTTGGTATGTTGTTTTCTGTTATTTTATTTAATATCTGATTGAGATCTTCCCAAAATTTTTCTACTTTCTCACATGTCCAGATTGCATGAATTGTTGTTCCCATTTCTTTTTTACATCGAAAACATCTATCAGATACTGTTGGGTCCCATTTATTTAACTTTTGAGGTGTAATGTATAGTCTGTGTATCCAGTTATATTGTATCATACGTAGCCTCGTATTTATTGTATTTCTCATCGTTCCAGAACATAATTTCTCCCATGTTTCCTTTTTTATCTTTATATTTAAATCTTGTTCCCATTTTTGTTTAGTTTTACCATTTGTTTCCTCATTCTCCTTTTCTTGCAGTTTAATATACATATTTGTTATAAATCTTTTGATTATCATTGTATCTGTAATCACATATTCAAGGTTACTTGCCTCTGGCAAACTCAAACTGCTTCCTAATTTATCCTTCAAGTAGGATCTCAATTGGTAATATGCCAGCGCTGTATCTTGAGTTATATTGTACTTATCTTTCATTTGTTCAAAGGATAAGAATCTATTTCCTGAAAAACAATTTTCTATTCTTTTAATCCCTTTTTTTTCCCCATTCTCTAAAGGAAAGGTTATCTATTGTAAAAGGGAGTAACTTGTTTTGCGTCAATATTAGTTTTGGTAATTGATAATTTGTTTTATTTCTTTCTACATGAATCTTCTTCCAAATATTGAGGAGATGATGTAATACTGGAGAAGTTCTATGTTGTACCAATTTTTCATCCCATTTATATAATATGTGTTCAGGTATCTTTTCCCCTATTTTATCTAATTCTAATCTCGTCCAGTCTGGTTTTTCCCTTGTTTGATAAAAATCTGATAGGTATCTTAATTGTGCGACTCTATAATAATTTTTAAAGTTTGGCAGTTGTAAGCCTCCTTGTTTATACCATTCTGTTAATTTATCTAGCGCTATCCTCGGTTTCCCCCCTCTCCATAAAAATTTTCTTATTATTTTCTTCAACTCCTTGAAGAATTTTTCTGTCAGTTGTATTGGCAATGCCTGAAATAAGTATAATATCCTTGGAAAAATGTTCATTTTAATACAGTTTATCCTTCCTATTAGTGTTAGTGGCAAATCTTTCCAATGCTCTAAATCGTCCTGTAATTTTTTCATTAGTGGATAATAATTGAGTTTATATAGTTGGCCGAGATTTTTGTTTATTTGTACACCTAGGTATCTTATTGCCTGCATTTGCCATCTAAATGGAGATTCCTTCTTAAATTTTGAGAAATCCGCATTATTCATAGGCATTGCTTCACTTTTATTTACGTTTATCTTGTAACCTGACACTTCTCCATATTCCTTCAATTTCTTATATAATTCTTTTATTGATAGTTCTGGTTCTGTTAAGTACACTATAACATCATCCGCAAATAGTCTGATTTTATATTCCTTGTCTTTTATTTTTATTCCTTTTATATTATTATCTATTCTTATCAATTCTGCTAGTGGTTCTATAGCTAATGCAAACAATAAAGGTGATAATGGGCATCCCTGCCGCGTTGACCTGCTTAAGTTAAATTACTTTGATACATGTCCATTTACTGTCACTTTCACTAACGGTCCCTTATATAATGCTTTAATCCAATTAATATACTTCTCCGGTAAACTGAATTTTTGCAATACTTTGAACAAATAATTCCATTCTACTCTGTCAAAGGCCTTCTCTGCGTCTAAAGCAACTGCTACTGTTGGCGCTTTACTCCCTTCTACTGCATGAATTAAGTTAATAAATTTACAAATATTGTCTGTTGTGCGTCTTTTTTTGATAAATCCAGTTTGGTCTAAATTTACCATTTTCGGTACATGCTCTGCTAATCTGTTTGCTAATAGTTTAGCTATTATCTTATCATCTGTGTTTAGTAAAGATATTGGTCTATATGATGCTGGTGAAGTGGATCTTTCCCTTGCTTTAGTATTACTGTAATTATTGCTGTTTTACATGAATCTGGTAAGCTTTGTGTTTCATCAATCTGGTTGATTACATCCAGGAGGGGCGGAATTAATAAGTCTTTAAATGTTTTGTAGAATTCTATTGGGAATCCATCCTCTCCTGGTGTCTTATTATTTGGTAATTTTTTTATTATCTCTTGTATTTCTACTATTCCAAATGGTTCTGTTAATGTATTTTGTTCCTCTATTTGTAGTTTTGGTAGTTCAATTTTAGTCAGAAATTCATCTATTTTCCCTTCTTTCCCTTCGTTTTCAGTTCGGTATAATTGTTCATAGAATTCTCTAAAGTTTTCCTTAATTTCTTTTGGATTATATGTAATTTGTTTGTCTTTTTTCCTTGATGCCAATACCATTTTCTTAGCTTGTTCTGTCTTAAGCTGCCATGCTAGGATTTTGTGCGTTTTTTCCCCTAGTTCATAATATTTCTGTTTTGTCTTCATTATGTTCTTCTCCACCTTATATGTTTGTAATGTTTCATATTTTATTTTTTTATCTGCCAATTCTCTTCTTTTAGTTGTATCTTCCTTCATTGCTAATTTTTTTTCTATATTTACTATTTCCCTTTCCAACTGCTCTGTTTCCTGATTATAGTCCTTCTTCATCTTGGTTACATAACTTATTATTTGCCCTCTAATGAATGCTTTCATTGCATCCCATAGTATAAACTTATCTTCCACTGATTCCGTATTTATTTCAAAATACATTTTTATTTGTTTTTCAATAAATTCTCTAAAATCCTGCCTTTTAAGTAACATGGGGTTTAATCTCCATCTATACATTCTTGGAGGGATGTCCTCTAGCTTTACTGTCAATATTAAGGGTGAATGGTCCGATAGTATTCTAGCTTTATATTCTGTTTTTCTTACTCTATCTTGCATACTAGCTGATAACAAAAATAGGTCTATTCTTGAGTATGTTTTATGTCTAGCCGACTAATATGAATATTCCTTTTCTTTTGGGTTTTGTTTCCTCCATATATCCAAAAGTTGCATTTCTACCATTGATTTAATTATAAATTTGGTTACTTTGTTCTTTCTGTTAATTTTTTTTCCCAGTTTTATCCATATTTGAATCCAAATTCAGGTTGAAATCCCCTCCTATTAATATGTTCCCTTGCGTATTTGCTACCTTCAAAAAGATATCTTGCATAAACTTTTGATCTTCTTCGTTAGGTGAATATACATTGAGTAGATTCCAAAACTCCGAATATATCTGACATTTTATCATTACATATCTCCCTGCTGGATCTATTATTTCCTCTTCTATTTTAAATGGCACATTTTTACTAATTAATATAGCACTCCTCTTGCTTTTGAATTATACGATGCTGCTGTTACATGTCCTACCCAATCTCTCTTTAATTTCTTGTACTCCAATTCAGTTAAGTGTGTTTCTTGGTGCCAAATGAAGGAAGAGAGGAGTAAGAGAATAAGAGGGATCAGGTGGAGTAAGACATAGAGAGTGGAATGGGGTGAGACAATGGCTCTGGATGATGGAATGAATTAAGAAACGAAGGTGATAATAGTGGGATCATGATAGCTATTGCAGAAGACCCTGTGAGGAAGGTCAGATGGCACTAGCCCAATTGTGTGAACATTGAATTTTCCAGTGTCAGGGAACAACATCGTCTCTCTCTTCATCCCAACTACTTCCACCAGGTCATTTTTATCCAATTCCTCATGCAGAACCCATCCATTCTCATGTGGTTCCCTTTCTAGATCCATCCTCTTCCAACCACATTTCCCCAGATTCTTTCTCCTCCCCTTGCCCCTCCCCTCATTGGTACCATCTGGTCCAATCATTATACTCTTCATTCTTCTAAAACTCCAAAAAGAATAAATCTAAATTCATTAACCTCTGCTGATAGTACAACTTTTCCATCCAAGAACTTCAACGACTAAGTCTCTGTTGAACTAACACATTGCCAACATGTTCTTCCTTCAATAGGAGATGCAAAACTGAACAGAGTCATCCAGGAGTAGCCTCACTCCAGACCTAGATGCCTGGTTACTTGCCAGTGAGATTACCCTTGGTCACTCACTAGTGACAAGTCACACCTGGTTACACGTTAGTGCGAAGTGACACCTGTTTACGCATTAGTGAGAAGTGACACCTGGTTACACGATAGTGAGAAGTGACACCTGGTTACACGATAGTGAGAAGTGACACCTGGTTGCACATTAGTGAAAAGTGACACCTGGTTATTCGTTTGTGAGAAATGACACCTGGTTCCACATTAGTGAAACATGACACCTGATTATTTGTTTGTGAGAAGTGACACCTGGTTACACGATAGTGAGAAGTGACACCTGGTTCCACATTAGTGAAACGTGACACCTGGTTATTCGTTTGTGAGAAGTGACACCTGGTTCCACATTAGTGAAACGTGACACCTGGTTATTCGTCAGTGAGAAGTGACACCTGGTTATTCGTCAGTGAGAAGTGACACCTGGTTACACTATAGTGAGAAGTGACACCTGGTTCCACATTAGTGAAACGTGACACCTGGTTATTCATTAGTGAGAAGTGACACCTGGTTATTCGTCAGTGAGAAGTGACACCTGGGTACTCTCTAGTCAGAAGCCTAGATGCCAGTTACAGCCTCTCATCTCTTGCAAAACTGTATATTCTTAGGAAATGCTTTTCTATGTTCCTGACTACCATAAACCAGGAATATTTTTTAAACTCTCCTCATGGATGATGAAGTAACTGTCTCCAGTTCTGGCCTTGCACAGACAATGCAGGATGAATAATGATTGGTGGATTTAATCCTCTCTATGCATCTTTGTTTTAGTTAAGCCATATGATTATTTTGATTAAGACCAGAGGTGTAAAGAGAATGTTACTAATGTGAGAGCAGGAAGACGGGCCAACTTTTAATGTGGAGGCTGTACTTCTCTTCGAAGTAGCTTCAAGTTCAAGTTTATTGTCACATACTACGTGTGCAGTGACAGAGGTCGTTTTGTGAGCACTCCATCTGGACATCCCATACATTGTACACCAAGTATGGGAAGCGCAGAGTTACAGAGTTGGTGCAGAGAAAAAATAACATAATTATAGTTAACCAAGAAGATCGGCAGATGCTGGGGTCTAATGGAGCAAGCAAAAGTGCTGGAGAAACTCAGCAGATCAGGCAGCATTACCTGAGAACGTCATTCCCGAGGAAGTGCTCAGGCCTGAAACATTGAGTGCCTTTTACTTTCTGTGGATGTTGTGTGACCACCCTCCTCAGTTGTTGTAGTCCTGAGAGGTGCAGTTCCCGACCTTTGCACCCTAACAGATTATTGTCAATGCTGTTGAGTTGTAGAAGTTGTTAAGTGACACTTCACAATAATAAAGTGCAAATACCAGAGGACATCTGTACAAAGTGAGGGGAGGAAAATTTAAGGGAGAAGTCAGAGGTACATTTCAGTGGTGGGTAGTGGGTGCCTTATATGTCTCATCCAGGGTGGGAACCTCATCCAGCTCTAGCCT
Organism: Narcine bancroftii; assembly: GCF_036971445.1. Classification (NCBI taxonomy): domain Eukaryota; kingdom Metazoa; phylum Chordata; class Chondrichthyes; order Torpediniformes; family Narcinidae; genus Narcine; species Narcine bancroftii. Next base: position 228,502,748 of record NC_091474.1, on the reverse strand, counting down.
TAGGGGCTGTTGAGGGAGCTGGAGCAGGGCGGAGGACCATCGCCTTCCCAAGATCGTGTTATATGGCGAGCTCTCCACTGGCCACCGTGACAGAGGTGCACCAAAGAAAAGGTACAAGGACTGCCTAAAGAAATCTCTTGGTGCCTGCCACATTGACCACCGCCAGTGGGCTGATAACGCCTCAAACCGTGCATCTTGGCGCCTCACAGTTTGGCGGGCAGCAACCTCCTTTGAAGAAGACCGCAGAGCCCACCTCACTGACAAAAGGCAAAGGAGGAAAAACCCAACACCCAACCCCAACCAACCAATTTTCCCCTGCAACCGTGTCTGCCTGTCCCGCATCGGACTTGTCAGCCACAAACGAGCCTGCAGCTGACGTGGACTTTTACCCCCTCCATAAATCTTCGTCCGCGAAGCCAAGCCAAAGAAGAAAGAAGAAGAAGTGGGTGCCTGGAATGTAATGCCAGGGTTGGAAGCTGGTACAAGAGGGACATTTAAAAGACTATTAGGCAGACACATGGATGTAAGGAAAATATAGAGTGTCAGTGAGTGAGTCATTTATATCTACTGCTTTATTACATTGAGGGACACTGCTGGTCATACCACTACTTAATTGTCTCTGAACGAAGGAGACAACTGTGCTGGTGGTCTGGAGTTACATGGCGACTGGCATGCGTAAGGGTGTGCAGTCACATATCAACCAGTCTGTACCAAGGTCTGTGGTCACGTGTAGGCCAGTCTGTATAAGGAGTGCAGTTCTCTGCCCTTGTAGGGTATCAAGTACAACCCGATGAAACAGTGCTTTCTGGACCAGATGAATATTTGTGGAATTACATGTAGTCACTGGAATCAGTTGAGGGTCGCTGCTGTGAGGGCAGGATGAACCACAGAAGGCAGCTGAAATACATAATTTATTCAGCACTTTTAGCTAAAAATGATGCAACAGTTTTTAGCAAGTGTTGGGTGTGATCTGCCAGCATCAAGGGTGGGAGTGTCATAGATGATGGAGAGGGAGAAAGAATCAGAGGAGAGTCAAAGAGATAGGCACTGATAAACTAACATTCAAGAAAAATTGTTTGGTGTGAGCAAGAGCACTAATAACACCATTCCAGTGCCAGTGACTTGGGTTCGAATCCAGCGCTGTCTGAAAGGAGTTTGTACGTTCTCCCCATGACTTGTATGCTTCAGTTTCCTCCCACCTTCCAAAACGTACAGGGTTGTAGGTTAATGGGGGCATTTTGGTGGCACGGGTTTAAATTGATGAAATTGGCTTCTACTGTAATGTAAGTAATAATGTTTCATGTGAAAATGTTAAGTGTCCTGTGGGTAATATATCTTTCATTTGATCAAGGGAGGGAAATACGGTACTTGCAGGATGACTGCTATTGATTAATATAAGTGAAAGTGATGTGGCAAGGTTAAAGGAGATGGGAAATTGAGGTTGGAACGCTGGGTTGTGGAGAAAGGCAAGGAAGCACAAAGAAGGGGTCACTTCAAAGTAGGAGAGATGGAGAAAGATGATCAAGAATGAATTGGCAAGACTTGAGAGCAGGGTGGTCCTGGGAGATGGGAAAGGACTATTGGAAGGAGGTTGGCACAAGGGGATAGTCACAAGAATGGCAGTTCAGGATGGGGAGGAGCAAGAAGAATGGCCAGGTATCTGACCCAATGTTCATGGAGTGAACTTACGAGCTCCACATACACAGAACCAGAGGTCAGCATTGAAATTGGGTCCCTGGACCCAGGCAACTCTACCTGGTGCAGCACCATGCAGCAGGGCAAGGCTTGATAAACCCACTGTAGTTTATTGTGAGAATGTAACTGGTAGAAGAGATAAGGAGAAACCAGTGGATATGGTGTAGATAAACCTTTGATAAAGTTCCCTGCCAAACACTAGCATGCAAAACAAACAAATTACATTCTTCTTTCTTCTTTCTTTCTTTGGCTTGGCTTCGCGGATGAAGATTTATGGAGGGGTAATGTCCACGTCAGCTGCAGGCTTGTTTGTGGCTGACAAGTCCGATGCAGGACAGGCAGATACGGTTGCAGCGGTTGCAAGGGAAAATTGGTTGGTTGGGGTTGGGTGTTGGGTTTTTCCTCCTTTGTCTTTTGTCAGTGAGGTGGGCTCTGCAGTCTTCTTCAAAGGAGGTTGCTGCCCGCCGAACTGTGAGGCGCCAAGATGCACGGTTTGAGGCGATATCAGCCCACTGGCGGTGGTCAATGTGACAGGCACCAAGAGATTTCTTTAGGCAGTCCTTGCACCTCTTCTTTGATGCACCTCTGTCTCGGTGGCCAGTGGAGAGCTCGCCATATAATACGATCTTGGGAAGGTGATGGTCCTCCATTCTGGAGACATGACCTACCCAGCGCAGTTGGATCTTCAGCAGCGTGGATTCGATGCCTCTGCCATCTCGAGTACTTCGATGTTGGAGATGAAGTCGCTCCAATGAATGTTGAGGATGGAGTGGAGACAAAGCTGATGGAAGCTTTCTAGGAGCTGTAGGTGATGCCGGTAGAGGACCCATGATTCGGAGCCGAACAGGAGTGTGGGTATGACAATGGCTCTGTATACGCTAATCTTTGTGAGGTTTTTCAGTTGGTTGTTTTTCCAGACTCTTTTGTGTAGTCTTCCAAAGGCGCTATTTGCCTTGGCAAGTCTGTTGTCTATCTCGTTGTCGATCCTTGCATCCGATGAAATGGTGCAGCCGAGATAGGTAAACTGGTTGACCGTTTTGAGTTTTGTGTGCCCAATGGAGATGTGGGGGGGCTGGTAGTCATGGTGGGGAGCTGGCTGATGGAGGACCTCAGTTTTCTTCAGGCTGCCTTCCAGGTCAAACATTTTGGCAGTTTCCGCAAAACAGAACGTCAAGCGCTGAAGAGCTGGCTCTGAATGGGCAACTAAAGCGGCATCGTCTGCAAAGAGTAGTTCACGGACAAGTTGCTCTTGTGTCTTGGTGTGAGCTTGCAGGCGCCTCAGATTGAAGAGACTGCCATCCGTGCAGTACCGGATGTAAACAGAGTCTTCATTGTTGAGGTAATATATTCACATGCACTGAAAATACTAGAAACACTTAGGAGGTCAGGCAGCACCAAGGAATAAGAAACAAACTTGGCATTTCTAGTTCAAATGTATCGTCATTAGTACATACATGAACCATAGAACATTAAAGCATAGAAAACAGGCCCTTTGTCCTTTCTAGTCTGTGCCAAACTATTATTCTGCCTAGTCCCACTGACCTTTACCTGGACCATATCCCTCCATACTACTCCTGTCCATATGCCTGTCCACATTTTTTTAATGTTAAAATTGAGTCACCTTTCACCACTTCAGCTGCAGCTCGTTCCACAGTCCCACCACTCTCTGAAGAAATTCACCCAATTGTTACCCCTAATCTCCTCTCCTTTCACCCTTAGCATGTTCTCTGATTTGTATCTCACCTACCCTCAGTGGAAAAAGCCTACTTGCATTTACTCTATACATATATCCCCTCAGAATTTTGTATACCTCTATTGAATCTCTCTTCATTCTTCTACTTTCCAGTGACTAAAGTCCTAACCTGTCTAATCTTTCACTGTAACTCAGTTCCTCAAGTCTCAGCAACATCCTAGTAAATCTTCTCTGCACCTTTTATATTTTAATGATATCATTCCTGCAGTTAAGTGACCAAAACTGCACACAAATTTGGCCTCACCAATGTCTCATACAACTTTACCATTCCAATATGAAGACCAATGGGCCAAAAGTTCTCTTTACGATCCTGTGATGCCACTTTCAGGGAATTATGTGTCTGTATTCCCAGATCCCTCTGTTCTACTGCACTCCTCAGTGCCCTACAGTTAACTATGTATGGCCTGCCTTGGTTTGTCCATCCAAAACGCAACACCTCGCTCTTGTCCGCATTAAATTCTATCTGCTATTTTGCAGCCCAGGTGGAAAAATTTGATTCAGATCCCTTTGCAAGCTTTGAAACCTTACTTCACTGTCCACTACCCCTCCAATCTTTGTATCATTTGCACACATTATCATCGAGATCATTGTTATAGATTGTTCCCAATGTTGAGCAAGTCTAGAACCAGGGGTCACAGTTTAAGGATAAAGGGGAAGTCCTTTAGGACTGAGATGAGGAAGAATTTTTTCACTCAGAGGGTGGTGAATTTATGGAATTCTCTGCCACAGGAAGTGATTGAGGCCGGTTCCATAGCTATATTTAAGAGAGAGTTAGATTTAGTACTTGTGACTAGGGGATCAGGGGGTATGGAGAGAGAGCTGGAACAGGATACTGAGTGGATGATCAGCCATGATCAAAATGAATGGTGGTGTAGGCTTGAAGGGCCAAATGGCCTACTCCTACATCTATTTTCTATGACAAACAACAAAGGACAAAGACTTGAAACCTACCACTAGTCACAGGCCTCCAGTCAGAGAGTCTTGTAGCACCTGTGCCTTTTTTTCTGATGGCAGCAGCGAGAACAGAGTGTGTCCTGCTCTGTTGCAGGCCCTTTGTCAGAACTCCAACATCTGCAGATCTTTTGGTTTTCAATGGTGTGTGTTGAAGATTGGTTGACAAGCAAGAAAGAGAAGATAGAAATAAGTGGGTTATCAATGTTAATTAATGAGGCATTGTGGTGGTCAACATTTGGGCCTCAAATATTCATTCTATCAGGAGTTGGATGAAGGAAGAGAATTGTTTGGTCATTTGAGTGCCCAGGAATTCAGAGAGCTGCAGAATATAGTAAACATAGCCAGGTCCATCACAGGCTCCCATCTCCAAGCCATTGAAGACATTTATAGAAGGCGCTGCCTTAAGAAGGCAGCCACATCATAAAGGACCCCTATCACCTTGGTCACAAGCTCTTCTCACTTCTACCTTTGGGCAGAAGCCTGAAGTCCAGCATCTCTAGGTTGAAGAACATTTTCTTTCCAACAGCTATCAGGCTCTTCAAAGTTCCCTTGCTGCACCTATCTCCCTCCATGACTCCCACATCCACTCATCCCTTCCCACCTTGGTACCTACCCTGTGGCACTGGAACTGCTCCACTTGTGCCCACACCTCCTCCCTCGCCACCTTTTGCGGTCCCAAACATTCCTTCCAAGTGAAGCAACTTGCGAATCTGCGGGGGGGGCCATCTGCATCTGGTGCTTCCACTGTGGCCTACTCTACATCGGAGAGACTGGACGCAGACTGAGAGATGGCTTCGATGAACACCTTCACTCTGTCTGCTGCAATAGTGGGGTCTTCCCAGTGGCCAACCATTTCAATTATGCCGATATTTCTATGTATGGCCTCGTGCACTGTCAAACCAAGGCCACCTGCAAATTCTGTCTGGGAACCCTCCAACCAGATGGCATTAACATGGAACTCTGGTTTCTATCAGACTCTTGAACCTCCCCTACTTAGCTAACCATAAACTACTCAGGCACCACAAAAAGACATGTCCATGTCATTGAAACATCACTTATTTTCTGGACTAACAGAAACCGTGAATACTTATTTACATATCTCTTTTTGTTTATCATCTCTTTCTATGCTGGGGCAATTTAATGTACACCATTATAGGTTTTTTTTTATTTTAGAAGTACCTAACAGAAAGCTGGAGAAACTCAGCAGGTCAAACAGTGCACTTCACGTAGCAAAGATAAAGATATATAACCAACGTTTCAGGCTTGAGCCCTTCATCAAGGTACGGAAAAATGTCAGCAGGGGCCGGAACAAAATAAGTACCTATTTGGCTGCAGCAAGTAAGGATTTCAGTACATCCGCGTGTTGTACTTTTGTGTATGTCAATAATCTCATTCCCATCATCATTATCCTGTCCAAAGAATGCACATCATTGAGGAAGTGCAACAAAAGCTCATCTGAATGAGTCTCAGGATGGTAAGATATACCCTGAAGGGGTTAGCAGTAGGACAGCCAATCTCCTTCCAAGGCTATCAAGAAAGGGAATTAAATGTTGGCCTTCATTGCTAGAGGGATTATGTTGCAACTGAACAAGGCACAGGTGAGACCACATCTGAGTGAAGTTCTGATCTCCTTACTTGAGGATGGATGTACTGGCTTTGAAGGCAGAGGAGGTTCACCAGGTTGATTCCAGAGATGGGGAGTTGGCTTATGAGGAGAGATTGAGTCGTCTGAGGACTGTACTCACTGGAAGAATAAGAGGGGATCTTATAGAAACCTATAAAATCATGAAAGGTGTAGATAAGATAGAGGTAGGTACTGGTAAGTTTCTATTGATGGGGGAGACCAGAACTAGAGGACATCGCCTCAAGATTCAGGGTAGAAGATTGGGGAGGAACTGCTTTTCTCAGAGGGTTGTGCACGATTTTTATTTATTTTCTAAGCGAGTTTATATGAACGTTTTTACCGTGATGCAGCCACAGACAATGAATTCTGTGATTTGTTCATGACAATAAAACTCCTCCCAATATTTTTATTGAGTTATATATATAAAACAAGAATATAAATCCAACAAAGTAAAAGCATATTAACAAATAGCTGTAAACAACCTATGAAAGAGACAAAAAGAAACAAAATGTTTTTAAAACAAAAACTATTTTAAAATTCTGAAAATAATCAAGGAAAGGACCCCATAAATTTAGAAAATTAAGGTTCATTACATTAGTAGAGCACCTAATTTTTTTCCAGAGTCAACCATGCCATCACATCAGTTAAGCATTGAGTGTGTGTAGGAGAGACAGCATCTATCTGTCTCATTAGTACTGCTCCTCTGGCAACTGCATGGGATTGTAGCCCAGACAAAATTAAATCAGCTGATTTACTTCCTCCAAATAGGGCAAGAAAAGCCAAATTAATATTAAGATTCAAGATTAAATTTGTTGTCATAATAATAAAACAGTGTCATATATTTCTTTTGCCAGCTGAAAGACAGACAGATTCGCCACTGGCAGGAATTGCCTAAGCACCTGTTACAGTCAGAGAGAGGGAGAAGCAAAAGTGAGTCCCCCTCAGAGTCACTGAGTGTCTGTAGATTCACTTCCAGTGCTTCCACAGCCCCCGCAGCCACACCAGTCCAAACCTTTGGTAATCTGAGCCCCAGATCCAAACCTCCGACACGGTCAGGATCCCTTCAGAACCGTCGGCACCTCCTCCCATCCCGGTTCCGATATCTGGTGCCCTTCCAGCCAGTTCGAGGCAGTCTCTTGCAGTCCCAGCCCGATGTGAGTCTCTCAACATCAGTCTCCAGCGGCCCACAGCTTCTATGGGTTCCTCACCGCAAGACGCCAGCAGGCTGCCACATGCAATGGTCCCTCAGAGTCCCCTTACTGGTGTGCTGCCATGGTCACCGTCCCCGTGGGTCGTCTCCTCCGCTTCTCCCTCTCAGATGGTGAGTGATCTTCCCGTCCTCTGGTGCCCTGCTCCAGCCTTCCGCTTCCCCAAAGTCTGCACCCCCTCGTGGCTGCTGTCGATTAATAGGTGCCACCATCTTTGGCGCAGACGCGCAGTCACAGGATTTCAACTAAAACCACCATCGGCTCCTTCAGCGGGCCATTTGAAGCCCTTGTGGAGCTGACGGCAGTCAACTGGGTGGCTGGACCCCACAGGAGCGCTGCATCTCTGTTCCCTCGCTTCCCGTGGATCCATACCAGCGGCCACACTGCTAAGGTATGGAAGATACTTTCCCAATAATTGGAAAGCAAGGAACATGAACAAAACATGAAGTAATGAACCTTCTTCAATGACAATATATTCTGATTCTGTGGAATTCGCTACCCAGTGATGTAGTGGAGGGTATCTCAGTAAATATATTTAAGACAAGGTTGGATAGATTTTTACATAATAGGAGAATTAAGGGATGTGGGGAAAAGGCTGGTAGGTGGAGATTTCAGATTTATTGTCAGAGTACATACATGGCATCACATACAACCCTGAGATTCTTTTTCCTGTGGGCGAGGCAGAATTACCACTTATTGATAATGCAAAAAAAACTGACTCAAAGAACACATGTATACAAATAAAGAAATGTAAACAAACTGCAATACAGAGAGGAGAAAATAAATCAATAAGGTGCAAAAGTAAGAGGCCTTGAATACGTCCCTGATTGAGTTTGTTGTTAAGGAGTTTGATCAGCCAAGATCACATTGAACGGCAAAACAAGCTCGATGGGCTGGATGGCCTCCTCCTCCTCATATTTCTCATGTTTCTGGAATGGAAAACCGTGCTAATGGAGTTGACTAATCTTGATAAATTACTTATGCCACAACTTAACTAACAAATTAGATGTCGCAATTTATTTATGTAAAATGCATTAAAACAGATTTAACCTGGACTCGTGAATATTATGGAGTGCCCAACAATCCTTTCTCAAAGCAAGCTTTTTTATAATTAAAATTGGATTGGTGTAATTGGGAGCTTGATGGTGGCACTGACTTTGTGGTTAGATGGGCTTATATCCCTGCCGTTTAACTCCACAACTCTGTAATCCAGCTTTATTTAAATGCTTGAACTTAAATTGCTCCATCGCTTTTGTGGCACTCAAACCAATGTCTTTAGGTCAATGGTTCTGGAACTCCTGCTGTTTGCATCAAGAGTGGACAAGCATGTCCTGCCTTACCCAGTAGTGCATTGGTAACTCTGCAGAGATCCCAGGCAAAGCTGTAAACTCACTGAAAGCAAAACCAGCGATCACCGAGCCAAGGTTCAATTGAATAAAAAAGAAGGGGTTAAAGTCTCAATGAATAAAAAGTGCAACGATTCACTAACACACAAATCCACTGATGAAACCTCAAATGCTCAGTTACTGTATTTGGCCTGATGGTCTTTGGGTTGAAACAAATGTGGCAAATTATTTTTTGAACAAAAATTAACATTCCAAATGTAATGAATTGTGCTAATCATCTGCTTAGAATTCAATCCTTGCCTCAGTGAGTCATGTCACCCGGGGACTTAAACACTCTTCAACACCCTTTCAGTGACTCACTTGACATTGACTCCAGCATTCATTCCATAATATTCACAAATCCAGGTTAAATCTGTTCCAAGGGCTTTAATGTATTTTATATAAATAAAATGTGGCACCTAATTTGTTGGTTGAGATGTGACAGAAGTAATTTATCAAGATTAGTCAGCTCCATTAACACGTTTCCCGTTCTGCCCAACAGATGAGTTAGATAAATTTTACAGTTGAGCAAATCCGATGTTGCAGTGTGGCATTGAGATTATGGCATTTATAAGATGGATCACCTCAGATTAAGCAAGAAGGCTGGCCATTCCAGCATCTCCAAACCAGGAGAATTAGGAAGCTAACTAAAATAAATGTATATGCACATTCTCATTGAGACTTTAAAAGGAAAGCTTGTGCGTAGAGAGCTCAGATGGGCATGTAGCCCGGGCCTATGAGAGAGTCCATGGTCAGCGTGTCAGGAGCTCAGTTGGGCATGCGGCTGGGGTCTGGGCGAGAATCTCCACTTGGGGCTTTGGGAGCTCAGATGGGTGGTTGGCCGGGGCCGAGGTGAGAGTTCCTGCAGCCGGACAGCCTGTTCCTCAGCGAGAGCCCGCATTAGGGGCTTGGATGGGCAGCCATCCGGAGCCTTAGTGAGTCCGCAGTCAAGGGGTCAGGAGCTTGGATGGGCAGGCAGCCGTGACCAAGGTGAGAGTCTCCAGTGAGCAGGAAGCTGTGGCCAAAATTAGTGGGGTCATCTTTTACATCCCATATATGGAAAATACCAGATTTTGGGGCCAAGAATATAGGGGTCAACTTTTACATGGTATCGACTATTACACGTGCATATACGGTGCACACCTGAACAAGCAAAGGAGGGGATTTGCTCAGTACTGGTATGGATGACCTCAGTAAGTTTTCGACAGCAAATACTTAGCAGCAGACAGTTCAAATGAACCTCGATTGACTGACTTGATTCACTTGGAACTTGATTAGAATCCTGTTATTGTTAACCCCGTTTCCAGAAGAACTTCTTTAAAGCTGAATTGCTGAACTGTGGATCCTTATGAGGACACAGAGGCCCTCTATTGGATTATACACCTGCATTATTGTGAGTACAAATTGATGTAACTGAAAGCTCTGTGAATCATGACTGAATTGGAAATTCTGAACCCAGGAAGCTGGCACAAACAAAATCCATGACGTAAGAATTTGGGAGAAATTAGTAGATTAACAGATAACCGTAAGTCATAGAATCAGGGGGAATTCAGTTCAAGTTGCTGCACAGGGTCCACTTTTCCAAATCCAGACTGACAGCCATTTATCCTGGAATAGAAGACAAATGCAATCGGTGTAATGGCTCCACTTGCCACCAAAGTCAAATGTTTTATCAGTGCCCCAAAATACAAGGAGCGAAGCCTTTAGCACACTAACCAAAATATTTAAATTTAATTTGTAACCTTGCCAGTTGTCTGCAATATTCAGAATCCCCCAACAATGCCCTAAGTTCCCTGCAGAAAGATGCAATAGCATTTACATCCCTATTAGCCAAGTGTCTCATCTTGTTACACTGGAAGTCTGATCGAGGTCCTTCTGTTACACATTGGATTTAGGATATCAGTTTATTTATTAAACTGGAGAAAACCAAATACACATTAAGAGGGTCCACCTTGAAAATTTGCCCATAAATGGCAAGCCTTTGTGTGTGTTTGTTTCTCCATTACGAGTGCTTATGGAGTAGGAGACCAGTGGTGAAACGGTTGTACCAGTACAATCAGTAATACTCCGATGATACTGTCACCAAAGGTGCCAAGGTGGTCAGGGAGTTGGGGTGGGGGGAGGGGTGTCCAGGCATGTACCTGAGGGTGTATGTGAGCATTTGTGTATAGGTGTGTTGGTTTTTCTGCTTAAAAAAAAAGGAGCATAAAATACATCTGTATTATGTGTATGAAGTTGTTTAGATGCATAATAAATATATTTTGAAAAAAATATCCCAGGAGAAGTTGATAAGGGAGAATAAAATGAGACAAGGGTAATTGATGGGCATGGAATGCATGGGCCAAAGGCCTGTTTCTATGTTGTAATACTGTAACTACAGAGGGAATGTGGAATGCTGGATGGATTAGCTATCAGGCAGAGCAGAGGTATGGGAATTCAGGGAAGCACATTCGGGAGAAAGGAATCTGAAGGATTTCCAGTCGGGGCAAGAAGACATTAGATGGTATAGAGCACAAGTATGGCCCGTAAAAATGTATAAAATTATGAAATTATGAAAGGCATGTGAGTGTGGGAGTATGACGCAGAACTGAAATGGTTGGCCACTGGGAAGTCTCTGTTACTGGCGCAGGCGGAGAGAAGGGGCTCAGAGAAGCAATCACCTTCACTCTGCCCGCACCAGTAATAGAGATTTCCTAGTGGCCAACCGTTTCTGTTCTGCGTCACACTCCCACACTCACATATCAGTCCATGGCCTCATGTACCATCCCACCAAGACCACCTGTAAATTGGAGGAACAACACCTGATTTTCCGTCTGGGCCCTCTCCAGCCGCGAGGCATTAACATCGACTTTTCTGGTTTTTGCTAACCTGTTCTCCCTCTTCCCCCTCACCCCTTCCCTTCCCCTAGCCATCCCTCCTCCTCTTGATCTCTGCTGTCCCCACCCTCCCTTCTCCATCTATCAACTCCTGCCTTTTGTTCAATGCCTGCCGGCATTTTCCCAAACCTTGATGAAGAGCTGAAGCCGAAACATCGGTGACAAGCTTTTACCTTTGCTGTATAAAGGCCTGCTGAGTTTCTCCAGCTTTGTGTTTTTATTTCAACCATGGTGTCTGCAGACTTTCATGTTTTACTTCACATTTAAGACTAGGTTGGATAGATTTTTATGTAGAAGGGAAATTAAGGAATATGGAGAAAAGGCAGGTCGGTGGAGATGAGCCCATTATCCGATCAGCCATGACCTCATTGAATGGCGGTACAGGCTTGACGGACCAGATGGGCCAACTCCTGCTCCTTTTTCTTATTTTCAGTGCTGAATATTGTGTGTCATTTGATGTTTTTTCTCTCAGTGGGTAGTCTCCCTTGTTTTATGATAGTTTTTTTTTTTCGAAACTTTATTTATTAATTTTAACATATAAAGAAAGTAAGTAATACACGTACAGAAAAAATACAAAATAAAGTAATACAAGTATAAAATAACATAGTTAATACAATACCAATCTCGGCATCTTCCCCCTAACAACTAAAAACTAAGACTAAGAAAAAAAAACTATTTTTAACCCCTAAACCCCCCCTCCCCATCCCCATGATAAAGAGTGAAGAATTAATACTATTAGTATAATAATAAAAAAAATAAAAAATATATATCTTTAAAAAAAGATCAATATATATATAAAAACAAACAAAAAAAAACAAAAAAAGGCATTAATTAAGTATTAATTATTAATCCAAATTTTTTTTATTATATAAAAATATATATGAAAAAACAAAAACAAAAAGAACTTAAACGAAAATAATTAATTCAAACTTATTTAAATTGTATATAATCAATAAATGGGATCCTCTTTACCTCATAAAAAGACATCTTATCTTCTATAGAAAAAGATATTCTTTCCATAACCAAACAAAACTTCATCTCTGAATACCACCTATCTAAAGACAATACATTTCTATTCTTCCAAGTAATCGCTATACATTTCTTGGCCACTGCCAGCGCTAAGTAAATAAAAGAGATCTGGTAATTACCTAATTCTAAATCAATCAATGGTTGCATATTCCCTAATAAAAATATATCAGGGTCTAATACAATATGAAGATTATATAGATTATTAAATACAGATTGAATACCTTTCCAAAATTGTTGTAACCGATCACACAACCAAACAGCATGTAAAAAAAGTACCAGAAACCTGATCACAACGAAAACAAAGATCTGACTTACTAAAACCAATTTTTTTAAATTTTTCAGGTGTTAAATATAATTGATGTATAAAACTATAATTAATCATCGCCAATCTAGCATTAATCAATTTTCGAACACTATTACGGCAAATTTCAGACCAATCTTCTTCAGTTATTGTTAAATTTAAATCTTTTTCCCATTTCATTTTATCTTTATCCCAATCTATTTTACTTTCATTTTCCAACAAAATACGATACAAACCTGATATATAACCCTTTTTTGGAAATGAGAACACGTATTTCTCAAAATCAGTTTCAGACAGTAAATTCATTTGACGACCGCATACCTGTTTTACAAAAGATCTTAACTGATAATACACAAATATAGAATGACCACTTATATCAAATCTCTTTTGCAATTCTACAAAAGAACAAAAATGATCTTCTAAAAAACAGTCAGATAAATTATGTATTCCTTTCTCCTCCCATTGTTTCAAAATAGTATTAGATACTGTGAAAGGAACAAGTTGATTATTATATAATGGTAATCTTCCCGACCACTTATTTTTCAATCCCATTTTGTGTAATTTACTTGTCCATAAGTTCATTAAATGTTTCAATATTGGTACATCATAAGTTCGTAACAAATTTTTATTCCATCGAAATAAAAATTCATTCAAAAATTTTTCAGAAATAACTGCCAATTCTATCTGTGCCCAACTAGGCGTATCTTGTGTGGCCATTAATGTGCTAAGAAATCTAAATTGAGCTGCTTCATAATAAAATTGAAAGTTAGGTAGCCGTAACCCTCCAAATTGAAAATCCCACATCAATTTTTTCAACGCCACCCTAGGAAATTTTCCTTTCCACAAAAAATCCCTAATTACTTTATATAGATCCTTTAAAAATCTTTTTTGTAAACAATAGGGAATTGATTGAAATAAATATTGTATACGAGGAAAAATATTCATTTTTATAGTATTAATTCTTCCTAATAAACCCAAAGGTAAATCTTTCCATTTAACTAAATCTGCCTTAATCTTCTTCATTAAAGGAAGATAATTAAGTGAATATAAATTTTGGTTGTCAGTATTAACATTAATTCCCAAATATTTAATTTGTTTCGTCCACTTCAAATTCGTAATATTTCTAAACATTGAATAATCATCTTTACTAATTGATAAAATTTCACTTTTAGTCCAATTAACCTTATAACCAGATAATTGACCATAAATCTCTAAGGAATCTTGAAGTGCTGGCAGAGAAACATCAGGATCCACCAAATACAGCAAAACATCATCCGCAAATAAATTTATTTTATAAACTTCATTCAAGACTCTCATGCCTTTAATACTATCATTCTGACGTATTAATTGTGCTAAAGGTTCAATAACTAAAGCAAACAAGGCAGGTGATAATGGACATCCTTGTCTAGTAGACCTTGTTAAATTAAAGGATTCTGAAAGCAAACCATTAGTAACAACTCTAGCTTTCAGACCATTATACAAAGCCCTAATCATACCAATAAATGAGAGACCAAACAAAAACTTTTCAAGTACTTTAAATAAAAACTTCCATTCTACTCTATCGAATGCCTTTTCTGCATCCAATGAAACCACCATTGGATAATTCTTCTGAGATTTAGATCTATTTATCAAAGTAATTAATCGTAGAATATTATCCGAAGCATACCTATTTTTTTATAAAACCTGTTTGATCACAATGTATTATCTTTGGTAAATACTGACCCAACCTATTAGCCATAACTTTAGCCACTATTTTATAATCTACATTTAACAAAGATATAGGACGATAAGAAGCTACCTGTAAAGGATCTTTATCTTTTTTTGGTATAACTGTAATTATAGCATTAGAACAAGACTCAGGTAATTGAAAAGTATCATAAAGTTGTTGTATTACATTCTTAAATAAAGAAGATATATCAACATAAAAAGTCTTGTAAAACTCAATAGAAAAACCATCTCCACCAGGCGCTTTTCCATTTGGCATATCTTTTATAGCCATTTCAATTTCACTATCCGTAAAAAGTTTATCTAACTCTTGTGTATCTTCTTGAGATAACAGTGGTAAATTAATATTTTTCAAAAAAGAGTCTATTGCATCTTCTTTTATCTCTTTACATTCAATCAAATAAAGTTTTTTATAAAAATTACAAAATTCATCGTTAATTTCTTTTTGACTAAAAGTAATACCCGATTTATTTCTAATAGCTGGTATAATCCTAGATAACTGTTCTTTTTTTTAACTGCCAAGCTAATACTTTATGAGCTTTCTCAACCCATTCATAAAATTTATTTTTTGAACGATTCAACAAACATTCAAATCGATATGACTGGAACTTATTATACTTCAACTTTAAATTAGTTATTTGGATCTTTTGGAATTCAGTAGCTTTCTTTTGAAATTCTTTTTCACAGATTGTTATTTTCTTCTCCAAATCCTCAATTTCTCTAACTCTCTCTTTCTTCAGTTTAGAAGCATAACTGATCATTTGACCTCGTAAAAAAGCTTTCATTGCATCCCACAAAACAAACTGATCAGAAACAGAGTGAACATTATTAGCAATGAAATCCTCAATTTGTTTTCTCAAATAAAAAATAAATTCTGGCTTTTGTAATAACATAGCATTAAATCTCCATCTTAAAGTATGTTGTGTAACTTGAGAACTTTGATATTCCAATAATAACAATGAATGATCCGAAACTAACCTTGCCACAGATATAACCTTATATCCACAGATATAACCTTATCCTGTAAATGTGCCGAAATTAAAAAATAATCAAGTCTTGAAAAAGAATTATGTCGAGAAGAATTAAAAGAAAAGTCTTTCTGTGTAGGGTTAAATCTACGCCAAATATCAACTAAATTCAAATCTTTCATCATATTAGCCATATGTATCGCCATCTTAGATTTCTTAATTACCTTTGGATACTTATCCTTCTTTTCTTTGGCTTGGCTTCGCGGACGAAGATTTATGGAGGGGGTAAAAAGTCCACGTCAGCTGCAGGCTCGTTTGTGGCTGACCAGTCCGATGCGGGACAGGCAGACACGATTGCAGCGGTTGCAAGGGAAAATTGGTTGGTTGGGGTTGGGTGTTGGGTTTTTCCTCCTTTGCCTTTTGTCAGTGAGGTGGGCTCTGCGGTCTTCTTCAAAGGAGGCTGCTGCCCGCCAAACTGTGAGGCGCCAAGATGCACGGTTTGAGGCGTTATCAGCCCACTGGCGGTGGTCAATGTGGCAGGCACCAAGAGATTTCTTTAGGCAGTCCTTGTACCTTTTCTTTGGTGCACCTCTGTCACGGTGGCCAGTGGAAAGCTCGCCATATAATACGATCTTGGGAAGGCGATGGTCCTCCATTCTGGAGACGTGACCCATCCAGCGCAGCTGGATCTTCAGCAGCGTGGACTCGATGCTGTCGACCTCTGCCCTCTTGAGTACCTCGACGTTAGGGGTGTGAGCGCTCCAATGGATGTTGAGGATGGAGCGGAGACAACGCTGGTGGAAGCGTTCTAGGAGCCGTAGGTGGTGCCGGTAGAGGACCCATGATTCGGAGCCGAACAGGAGTGTGGGTATGACAACGGCTCTGTATACGCTTATCTTTGTGAGGTTTTTCAGTTGGTTGTTTTTCCAGACTCTTTTGTGTAGTCTTCCAAAGGCGCTATTTGCCTTGGCGAGTCTGTTGTCTATCTCATTGTCGATCCTTGCATCTGATGAAATGGTGCAGCCGAGATAGGTAAACTGGTTGACCGTTTTGAGTTTTGTGTGCCCGATGGAGATGTGGGGGGGCTGGTAGTCATGGTGGGGAGCTGGCTGATGGAGGACCTCAGTTTTCTTCAGGCTGACTTCCAGGCCAAACATTTTGGCAGTTTCCGCAAAGCAGGACGTCAAGCGCTGAAGAGCTGGCTCTGAATGGGCAACTAAAGCGGCATCATCTGCAAAGAGTAGTTCACGGACAAGTTTCTCTTGTGTCTTGCTCACACCAAGATACTTATCCAATAACGGTTCTAATACCATATTTAAATCCCCCCCAATCATCACATTGGAATTAGCTTGTCCCAATAATAAAGATATTTCTGTAATAAAAGCAGTGTCTTCAACATTTGGAGCATAAACATCAATCAAAGTCCAGGCTTCATTAGAAATCATACAATTCAACTTAAGTAGTCTTCCTCCATTTTTCTCCTCATCTTGCAATTGAAACGGTAAATTCTTATGTACCAAAACCGCAATTCCTTTTGCCTTTGAATTAAATGAAGAATAGAAGACTTGTCCAACCCAGTCCCGCTTAAGTTTCAAGTGTTCTTTATCCGTCAAATGAGTTTCCTGTAAAAAGGCCACATCTACTTTAATTTTTTTTAAATAAGCAAGTACTTTCTTACGCTTTATAGGATTATTCAAACCCTGAACATTAAGAGAAGCAAATTTAAATTTCAACATGTCTTACAACAATTAGGAAAAAAAAAACCCAAACTCTTACCCCCTTACCCTCTCTTAATACAACAAAAAAAAGAAAAAAAAAGAAAGAAGAGAAAAAAAAGGAAAGGAGAAAGAAAAAGAAAAAAAAAATTATATTAACAAAAAAAAACCCTTCACTCTTTAATCTAATAATACAAAAAAAAAGAAAAAAACGGGTAGGAGGTTAAAAATACCCCCTCCCATCTAAACCGCACAATGCAGTAACTCCCAAAAAAAAATGGGTGTGAGATAACTCACACGTAGCAGATGACTTTCAGAAAATAGTGCCTATCCAGTTCTCTCCCCCAACTCTCACTTCATCTTAAACTAACATCATCATTATTTAATATCCCTTTTTTAAAAAAAAAGCATTAGAAAAGAAAAAAGGACAACTCTTCTTTTAATCAGCTCCAACTGCCGAGTCACCGTTACGACCATTCCTTCTTGGAGCACGGCTCTTTTCTTTCATCTCTTGTCTCCTTGGAGATTGCGGCGGACTATGTCTCTGTTGAAACAGTGATTGGTAGCTCTTGAGCAAATGCTATAGCTTCCTTTGGAGAATCAAAGAACTTTGGTTGGTAACCATCTTGAAAAACCTTTAAAACAGCTGGATATCTAAAGGTTGCCTTATAACCTTTCTTCCACAACAACTCTTTAGCAGGGTTGAATTCCCGTCGTTGGAACATAACTTCTTGACTCAAATCCGCATAGAAGAAAACTCGATTATTTTGAATCATCAAGGGTGATTTTCTCTGTTGTGCATTTCTAATAGCCACTCGTAAAATTATTTCTCTGTCGTAATAATTCAAGCAACGAACCAAAACAGGTCTTGGACTTTGACCTGAAATAGGTCTTCTACGCAAGGCTCTGTGAGCACGTTCCAGTTTTATACCTTCCGGGAAATGTTCTTGACCCAGCACCTGCGGAATCCATTCAGTAAAAAATTTTCTTGGGTCTGGTCCCTCCATTCCTTCCGGCAAACCAATAATCTTTATATTGTTCCGTCTGAATTGGTTTTCCAAATAATCAATCTTTTTCACCAAATTTTTATTTTGAATTTGTAAGTCTTCGACCATTTTGGTCACATCTGAAACTTGATCTCATATTTCGTCTATATCTTCTTCACACGAATTAAATTTATCTCTCACTTCAAGCTTAAAAGCTCCAAACTCAGCCATTTGTTGAGAATTTATTTCCATCAGAGTATTGAACCTAGTACCAAGTTCAGTCATAATCTTAGATAATCCCTGCATTGTATAAGATAATTTAGATTCAAGATTCACAAGAATCTTTTCAATTGGAAGAAATTCTGGCTCAACAGATTCCTGCTTCTTCTGCATAACCAAAGGGTCTTCTGTTGCTTCCTTCATTCTAGTTGCCTTCCTTGTAGTATAACTGTGTGTGGAAACCCCAGCCACAGCCTTTCCAGCAGTGACTGGAGGACGCTGGCCGGGATTTTCCCCAGTCCATAGTGTATTAATTTCTCCCAGTACATCAAGTTGTATAGGTTCTTTTATCTCAAGAGGTGCAGTTTGCAGTGCCACCGCTACAGTTGACAAATGTCCTTCCCCAGCCGGTACTTCAACTGATGTTACTACAAGTGGTTCATTCATAACATTGCCGTCAGATGCTACTGCACATGTGCGAACCTGAGTAACTCTTTGTTCTAAAGGCTGTTTGGCGCCCTCTTTAGGGGGCTCTACCGATGTAACATTGATCTCTACATCCGAAAGCTGTACCTCTCTCCTGGGATCCATTTCAGGCTGAGTCCCGATGTTTTTTCTGTAGGTAGGCTCCAAAACTTGAACTTATGGAAAATGTAGTTTTTTGATGATCTGTTGTCGTTTTTTTTTTGCTCTTTTTCACCAATTGTACCATCAGAAGTTAAATTAACAGCACTGAAGTTATCTAAACTTTTAAAGAATTTTGACGGGCATTTCTAGACAATAAGATAGAGTCAGGAGAGGACTGGAAGGCACGTCTGATCCTTACGCCATCTTGCCACGCCCCCTTGTTTTATGATAGTGGCTGGATGTTTATTGAATCTGTGTGGCTGCAAGATGCCTAACATTGTGTATTCTCTGTTTCACCGCAGCCAACCTCCTCACTGCCTACACCATCTACAGTCGACGCTGTGGGATGTCCACCATTGCCAGGCTCTACCTGATTTCCCTGGCCATCGCAGACACACTGTGCCTGTTCTGGGGCTCACTGATCGACCTGAGCCTGCTGTGGTGGGACCCCAACCCCTTCTGGTCCAGCTCACCCTGGTGCGAGTTGCTCACGGTGCTCGAGTTCGGCTCTGTCTTCACTTCCACGTGGATCGTCATCGTCTTCACCTTGGAACGTTACCTGGTGCTCAGCAGAACCCGACCCAGGCAGCCCTGCTCCCAGACCAGAGTTACCGTCGGGGTCATTCTGAGCATCGCCCTTGTCTCCCACTTGGTGGCTATCCCAGCCTACTGGATCTATGGCTCCAAGCTGCAAAACTCCACCCTGCCCAACCAGACCGAGCAGGTCCACGTCTGTGTTTACAACCGCAGTTTCTTTTCCACTGCTGTGGTTTGGTTTCACACCCTGGTCTCGGGAGGAATCCCCTACGTCCTCCTCATCCTCTTCAACGTCCTCATTGGCCACCAGCTTTACGCAGCCTCCAAGATGTTCACCCAGGAGCAGCTGAAGTCAATAAATGGCGTCACCACCCGGGCCCTGATGAGGAAGTCGATCCTCATCCTCTTCACCATCTCTTTCACCTTCGTACTGCTCACCCTCCCTCGCTTTGTCACCTACTGCATCCTGAGAACGGCCTACAACCGGCCAGAGCACGATCGCGATGACTACAGCCAGCTTATCAACATCTTCGCTGACATTGCCATTATGCTGCAGTGGCTCAACTCCGCCATTAATTTCCTCCTCTACTGCGTTGTCAGCAAGCCTTTCCGCCGGGAATTATTTCTGGTGCTGACCTGCAGGACTCGAACATCAGATACCCCCACTTCCAACAACCCACTGAAGGTCTACAACCTCCAGTTCACCTCTGTGCTACATCCTGTCATCACTGCTGGATCCTAGGGTTCACCACTGACTAAAGACTGACCGACACTGCTCAGGGACTGAGTATCTAGAGGCAGGTATCTCAACTCCTGACACCCCAATGGATCTTCTCCATTGACAAGACAGAAGTCAGGAGGGTGACGGAATACTTCCCCCTGCCTGTATGAGTACGGTTCCAGCAACTCTGAAGAAGCTCAACACCACCCAGGAACAAAACAGCCTGTTCGCTTGGTCTCCCACCCATTCCACTTCATTCCCTTCACCATGGGCCGCACTGACTGCAGTGTGGACCTGCAACAAAATGAAACATCCTGCAGTTACTTGCCCAGGTTTCTCTGACAGCATCTTGTGAACCCTCCTCCTCCACTCTTTCAGATGGATAATCGCAGCAAGTGCTTGGGAGCACCACTACCTGCAGATTCCCCTCCAGGCCACCCACTCTCTTGACCTGGAGGTAGAGGGCTGGCTCTTCCCCACTCTAGACCCCAATCCTGGGAGTTCCTGTCCATTCCAACTGTGGAGGTAGCTTCGCCAGCAGAACTGAAGCAGTTCGAGGGGGCGGATCACCACTACCTTCTCTAGGACAATTAGGTTTGCTATGCAGGGATATGGAAATATTCTAACAATGAAGCATGTCCAATGGGAAAACAATGACACTGACTCCAGACTTGCACATAAATTTCTGCTTTAAGAAAAAAAAACCCACAGGCTGTGAGTTTGTTGTTTTGGGTGGGACATGGTTTTCCAGATCTTGAGAACCTGCTGAAGTTGAGCAAAAGCACACTGGAGCTACACTGGTAGTGGTGAAGGGCATGGCTTAAAACGGGAGTTGGACACGAAGGTCTGCAGATGGTGGGGTCCAGTAATTCCTTTGCCTGTTTGGCAGAAACTCGGCCAACTGCACCGCATGCTTTCTCGTGCTTCCGAACCTGAGCAAACAGCAGGCGATACGATTTTATTTTACATAAAAACCAAAAAATGCACTGAAATCTGAAGTAGAGAGGAGTGATGCTGTTGCCAGTCAGGGGAATTTCCTCAATACATTAACTCCCCAGGCCACATCACTGTTATTTATTGGCCCAAACACCCTACTTCCAAGCTTCAATCAACTCCTTTTTCTTGAGTTGTAGTATTTAGTCACTTCTTTCCTTAACTGCCTGCAGCGAGAATTTGATCATTGCTGATCGTCTCCAGCTCTCTTCTGGTTCTCTTTCTCTTCTCGGAAGGAGCACTGGGCTAGAGGTGCCTCTGTGGGCAAAAAAAAAGGAAACAAATGTGTGTTACATACAGGACAATAAAGGAACTTGAACCTGAACTTTCTGAGCTTGATTCATTTTTAACCAGGTGCCATGATTTCGGGGACACACCCAGCCAACGACTATAGTTGTTTCTTAGACTGTAACAGCCAGCAAAGTTATTTGAAGTAGGTTGTTGTTGGATGAGTGGAAACCAGTGTATGCAGAGAAGATCCCATTGGCTGAGTATCAGAGGCCGGGGTAACAGTAAGCAGTTCCCAGTTCTCCTTCAGGGCAGCCCTTGTTTCCACACGACCTGTATTTACTTTTGCGCTGGAGACGCCGCCTGGGTTTTCTGAGTCTATCTCTAGGGTATCTCTAGGGAATCTAGGGTATGGGAGGCATGACACATGCTGGGGGTTCCACTAGAAGGGGCGTTCCATTTGAAAAGGCGCGCCATTTGAAGGGGGCACCACTTGAAGAGGTTGCCACTCGAAGGGGGTGCCATTTGAAGGGGGTGCCACTTGAAGGGGGGTGCCATTTGAAGGGGGCGCCACTTGAGGACCCCCCTCCCGTGTTGCCATTGCCGAAACCCTGTTTCTTCTATGCTCAATCCACTCATCCTCCTTCCTTGTCCTAGCATTCGCTCTCAACTTGTATAACGCCAAATACAACATGGCGGCCACCAAGGCCAGCTCTTGAGAGACCTCCTTGTCGCCATTTATTTTGAAGCATTGGCCACCCCTGCCATAGGCACTATTTTGCGTAGATGCACCCCTGCTCTGGCTTAAACCTATATCCTTCAGACTCAAGAGATATCACTGAGCCACAGGCAAGGTAGAGGTAACTGCATAAAATGAAGAAGGAAATGCTGCATTAATATTATTGAAATAAAAACAGAAGGTGCTGGAGAAACTCAGCAAGTTGGGCAGCGTCTGTGGAGTTAGCATTTCAGGTCAGTGATCTAGTGTTGTGTGTGGGGGAAACATGGCCTTACTGCCTGTCAGGAATGTGTATATTGTGGGTGGTCACGTGTCCTCCCCATCTGAAACTTATATGGAAGTACCATCACCTGTCAATCAAGGTTGGACTCAGACCACCCATTAGTGCATACCTTGCCGTTAGCTAATTTAAATCACCTGGGGTCATTATTGGCTAGATGTCCAGATCAAAACTGTATAAAACATTGATGCATAGCACATTTCTTTCTCTCTGCCTCGTGATCCAAGCCCCAGACTTCGCTCCACACCAGGACGCTACTGTGGACATCGCTGGAAGTGTTGTGGGAAAGGTGTGCACTGCACTGAACCTGAGCTGTAATATTGCGATAGATCAATACTTGCAGAGAGCAACAAGGAACAGGGTGTATGTAAGAGTCACTGTCTGCAGTGTGTGTACTCAAGTGTGAGTATGTCAAGTATAGGTTCACTATTGTCGGAGTCCAACCTAGGTCCAAGGTGAATGTCTATATTGTTGCTTAAGTGAAATAGTAATCGAATACCATTTAATGTTTTCCCATGTTTGTCTCCCGTGTGTAAATTAAAGTTACATGTCATTGTAACACATGTCCAAACGCATCTCTCTGTGTACCCACCAAAAACTTGATATTCTTCCCAACACAACACCTAGCTTGTGACCAGAGATGCTGATGTTCATATGGAAACTCAGTGGGGTCGCTACGAGATTCCAGTGAAGAATACATGGCAAGAGGTCACACACTCATTTCTGTTAAAGTTCCTGCATTCCACCCTTAAGTGAAATAAATGTTAACCTGTCATTAAAACAAATTGTGGATTAACTGAGGTGATTGGGAGTTGGTGATCCTCCTGAACACTAGAGGGCATTGGAGATGGAATGTCCCACTTTGGGTTAGATGCATGAAATGGATGTGAACCACAAAGTTGTAAGTTGATGATAATAAAATATAAGTAATACAAAAAACCCAAGTTTCTTTATCATAATAGAAGAAACATCAGGCGAAAAACGTTTGGTGAGAGTCCAAGGGCCGGTGAAAATGAAGGCACAGCCATAGCCACAGTGTCTGGATGAACACATAAATAGAGAATGAGACACAGGAAACAACAAAAAGACAGAGAGATAGTCAATTGTAAACAACGTGGTGCTCAACATCTACCAAAACAATGCCCAGCCGATGGAAAAGTCTGTAATAAGTGCAAAGTGCAGAATCACTAGATAAAGCAATGTTTTTCCAAAGGGAAACAAAACAGAAATGAAAACGTGCACCATAGAAGAATCAGGCCTCAGTGATACATTTTTTGTGGGCATGGTAGCGCTGGAAGGTTTCAAACCAACTGACACTGAACAGCCAAGAGTGAACAGAGTTGAACAGGACAAAGTGGATGATGCCATTGTATGCAGATGGAGCTGATATTCTTTTCAAGCTGGACACAGGAGCAAAGGCCAATTTAATCTGTGAGTGTAAAGTTTAAAGCCTACAATGGACAGCGCATTGACACAAAAGGCACATATACACTCAAGGTGAAAGGTAAAGGTAAAGAGCATTGGCTCATGTTTGCAGTAGTCCCAGATTGGCATGACAGCTTGGTGACAAAGCCTGTGAAAATTTGGGTCTAGTCAAGAGGGTGTATTGCATTAACAGAGGCCATGCTCAGAACAGTGTAGAGGAAATACTGGATCAATTCCCAGACATCTTCAAGGGGTTTGGAGTTCTACCATTCACCTATAAGAAACAGTTAAAGGAGGATGCTCAGCCAGTAGTTCATGCCCTAGGTGGGTTCCAGCACCACTAAAAGAATAGCTCAAACAGGAACTCAACCAAATGACATCACTAGGGGGTCATAAAGAGAGTGGAGGAGCCCACAGAATGGGTGAATTCAATGGTGTGTGTCAAAAAGAATAACGGTGACCTACCATGCGTGTGCGTGGACCTAAAAGTCCTGAATGCCAATATAAAGAGGGGACATTATCAGATTCCAACAAGGGTTGAAATTACAAGTGAGACGGCCGGTGCAAAATTTTTTCACTAAATTGGATGCATCCCAGGGCTTCTGGCAAACAAAACTGCATGAAGATAGCACAAAATACTGTACATTTAGTACATCGTTTGGCCGATACTCCTGTCTGAGGATGCCTTTTGGAATCTCCTCAGTTCTGGAAGTGTTCTGCAGGACAATGGAGCACATCACAGAAGGCATAAATGGGGTATGTGTGTACATGAATGACATGATCCTATAGGGATTCACACAGGATGCTACAACACATCTAGAAGTATGGATTAAAGTTAAACAGAGGAAAATGTCAGTTTGATGTGAAGGAAATCACCTTTCTGGGAGATAAGCTGTTGGAAGCAGGTGTGGAGCCAGACAAGAGCAAGTGAAAACAATTTTAGAGATGCCCAGACCCACAGACAGAAAAGGCATATTGAGAGTGCTGGGAATTTTCAATTTTATTGGGAAATTCATTCCAAACCCATCTTCCAAAACAATGTACCTGAGGAAGTTGTTACAGGACAAATGTGAATTCAAGTGGACAGCCAACCACAAGGAAGAATGGACTGAAGACCATTCTAACTACAGATCTGGTGCTTTTGATGTTCTTTGACCCATCCAGATGGACGAAAATATCCACTTATCCTTCAAAAGATGGAATTGGTGCCATACTACTTCAGGCTGTGGGAGAAGATTGGATGCCAGTTGCAAACACATCAAGGATCAAGGACAATGACCACATCTGAAGGTTAATATGCGCAGATAGAAAAAGAGTGCCAGAAATTCCACAGCTATGTGTTTGATCTACCAACATTCATGGCAGAAACAGACCACAACCCATTAATAGCGATAATCAAGAAAAACTTCAGTGAAATGTTGCTATGAATCCAAAGACTGATGATGAGGCTACAACATTATGACTTGGAATTGTTGTACACACCAGGGAAACTTATTGTGTTGGCTGATGCGTTATCCAGGGCAATGATGCAGAGTGAAGCACACAATGAGAGTTCCACAGAGACAGATGTGAATCTCCATGTGAACCTGATCACTGAATCTTTTCCACATCTGACATGAAACCCAAGCAGATCACAGCTGAAACAGAAAAGGACACAGTCCTACAGAAGGTCATCAAGAATCTGAATGAAGGATGGTCTAGAGGTGAATGTCAGCCACACTACAACATCAGAGCTGAGCTGAGTGTTGTCGATGGGCATCTACTCAGATAGAGCAGAATCATCATACCTCAATCGCTGTGACAAGAGATGCTGAAAAGGGTGCATAAGGGACACCTGGGAATGGAAAAATGCAAGAGGAGGGCCAGAACTGCTGTTTATTGGCCAAAGAGAAACGGTGACAGGATGGACTCAAGATGTAAGCCCTGTCTGAATCATCATGCAAAGCAGGAAAAGGAACCCATGACTATAACTGACACACCAGAAGAGCCATGGCCGAAAGTTGGGACTGATCTGTTCCACCTGGGTGGAAAGAATTACCTGTGGCTATTGACTATCTATTGAACTATCCTGAGCTGACACTGCTTCCCAACGTGACTGCAGCTTGCGTGATCAGATACGTCAATCGATCTTTGCAAGACATGGAATTCCTCAAATGGTCTACAGCAGTCATTCCCAAAGTGGGTGGTGCCACACCCCCTCCCCTCCGTCCCCCCCCCCCCCCCCCCGGGAGCAGTCAGTGCTGCTTCCTCCTGCTCCCAGTCGCCTTGTCCGCTCCGCTGTCCCTTCCGTCATGACCCACTGACTTCTTCAGCCCTGGGTTCTCAGCCTTGGTGAATCCCATTCTCTCTGTCTGTGTCCTCCTCGCTGGTTCTTTCCACCACCGCAGCTGAAAGCGGTGGGAACTGGAAGATCACGCGAGCCCCTTTATACCTAGGAAGCGGATGGAAAGGAGAAACCGCTGCTCAAGAAAGCACTAGACAGTGGCTCTGATCCGTATCTAGCTCTGTTGAGTTACTGAACTTCAGCACTTGAACATGGCATGTCACCTGCTGAACTCCTGATGGGACATCCCTACTCTGCAGACCCAAACAAGAGCAGAGATGTCAAACAGAATCAAAAGTATCTGCAATGGAGACAAAAAGCAAACTATGACAAGTCAGCAAGAAGCTCAGGGCCACTGGCACAACACAACACAGTGAGACTCAGAGGTTCCAAAACCTGGGACAAGAAGGCCACTGTTCCAGAGGAAGTAAATCCAAAATCCTTCACTGTCTCAGAACAGAGGAGGCTCAAATACTGAGGAGGAATCAAAAGAGCTTGCTGAAAGCGCAAGGGGCACTGCAGGAACAGACAAATGCAGATGATCCAGCCTGTGCAGCAACAAAGGAAACACCACCAGTGCCAGACAGTAGTGGACCAGTGGAGCTGGCACATGCACCTGTGTTGAGAAAATCCACAGGCATAATCAAAGCACCTGACAGGCTGAATCTCTAAAAGAAAAAGAACTGCACACTTAAAAAATTTGTGTTGTTTGATGTTTGTCTTTCAGCTTGTGTTTAATTTTACTGTATTACCGTGTAGTGTTGCTTGATTGAACATCTTAAGGAAAGGGATGTGGTGATCGAGAGTTAGTGATCCTCCTGACCACTAGAGGGCATCGCAGACAGAATGCGCCAAACCTTATGTTAGATGCATAAAATGGATGTGTCTCACAAGGTCGTGAGTTGATAATAAAGAATCCAAGTTTCTTTATCAAAATAGAAGAAATATCACATTAACTTCCACTCCCGAGGAACTCTCCAGGCAGGTGAAAGAGCTGCAGTTCCACTGTGGTCCTGTGAGTAGTGCTACCGAGCTGCTAACAATCCTCAGTGTTGCCCCCTTGTGGTCAGGATCTGAGTGGCAGAGACCCTAACTCATTGGAATTCGAGAACCATTAACAGAACACTTCCATCATCTTCTGGAGAATTCTGTAAATGTGATTGTATAATCACTCTTCCAACTTCACAACTTGACTAGACTTTACAGATAGTTTAAAACTTATTTGCAAAATGTGAGACTGGGTAAACAAGATTTTGGAAGTCAGGACATAAATAGTCCTTCCAAATGAAGCAGCGTTTAGATTCAGATTTATTGTCAGAGTACATACTTGACATCACATACAGCCCTGAGACTCAGATTGGGAGATCGGTTCATTGATGTGGTGATACAACCACTACACTGGCCATACTCCCACCAACCTACTGCAGGGGGCAACCACTGTTCCTGCAGGAAAGCAACCCAGGAGGCTGGCCCCACCTGTCGCTGTCAATCACCGGCCCGTATAAAGACTCGAGCCGGCCCCTTCGGGGACAGTCAGACATGTGGAGCCAGCGAAGATACTGAGACTGTTGTGTACAATTGCCACGCTGACATGTCTGTCCGTGGCCTGGTACTTTCAAATGGAGGCCACCCACAAAATGGAGGAACAACACCTTGCATTCCATCTCAGCGGTCTCCAACCAGACGGCATAAATATCGACGTACAGCTTCCTTTAAACCCCCCCTCCCCAGTCTCTCTCTTTCCCTCATCCCTCTGACTCCCTTCCTCCAGCTCCCACCCCTTCTATCTTTCTCAGTCTGTCCCCTCTCCCCCTATCAGCCTCTATCTCTTCCACACCCCCCCCCCCCCCCACTTCACCTGTATCTACTTCTTACCTATTAGTCTGTGGTTCCCCCCTCCCCTTTCTTCTCCTCTCCTCCATACCTCCCCAACTTTTTCGTCAGGCCTGATTTTGCACATTCCTAAGGAAGGGCTCAGGCCTTTTACTTTCTGGGGATGCTGTGTGACCTGCTGAGTTTCTCTGGCACTTGGAGTACTGCCTGACTTAGTCCTGAGTCTTGGTGCTGCTGAATGTTGGCCATGCTACCAAATAACTTAGGGTTGGTGCTTGAGGGACCACAGTCTAGAGTCCTTCCATTACCAGGCATTGAGGGGCTGACATGAGGCACAATAGAGCCGGGAGTAAGGTACCACTGTGATGGCTGTCTTTAATCAGGATAATGTGAACTATTTTGTTTCTTTCTTTGGCTTGGCTTCGCGGACGAAGATTTATGGAGGGGGTAAATGTCCACGTCAGCTGCAGGTGTAAGCGTATAAGAATACACCTTTCTCACTGTAGTGCACCACAGTGGGGCGTATGTATATGAGTGAGTGTGTGTGTGTGTGTGTGTGTGTGTGTGTGTGTGTGTGTGTGTGTGTGTGTGTGTGTGTGTGTGTGTGTGTGTGTGTGTGTGTGTGAACAGTTTCCTGAGATGGTGGAGGGAGTTGCTCTTTCATTGAGCTGAGTCATCGAACTGAGGCCTTATCAGGATCATCGGTGGATACAAAAACTCCACATTATGCTAAGATGAGTTATCTTTGTCCTGTCCGATATTTAACACTTACTCGTCGTTATTAGCTCGTTGTCCAACACAAAGCAGAGTTTCCCATGTTATGACTGTTACGCTCCAAGAGGTATTTGTGTAAGAGACATGGAACTCATCTGAACTTGGTTGGCCTGTGAATGAACTCCTCATCGAGAGCATGTGAACGATTGCATAGTTTGCTTTTGAGGGGCTGATTGCCTCCATGCTGCATTTCTGTGGGCCACTCTCACCCCGTTCACTAGCAGGTAGTCTCACGGTTTACCGCATCCTGTTTCCTGTCAAACGATTGTGCAGTGCCTTGTTTAAACAGCAGTGATGCTTGTCCATTGTTCTCATCCTGCAGTTCCAAGCAACCTGATACTGAAGGGGTCATCCCCAGCTGGGGAACTGTAAGCCACCTGAGAACGACCAGCAGTGAGGGCTCTGACGACCTGGTGGATGGGACACTCTCCTTCATTGTGATCTTACAAAAGAATGAACCAGTCCACTGAATGCAGCACAGAAGCAGGCCCTTCAGCCCATCTTGTCCATGTTGTCTGCCATTTGCCTGTGTGTACTGAAAATAACCACACCACCAGTGCGAGTATAAGACAGCTTTAATAAACTAATATGTACACTAAGAGGTCTTGTCTCCCTGCAAGACGAACCTGGAAGGCGAGACTGTAGCTCTGGACTGCTTTATATACAAGGTCACCGGGGTGACCCCTGGTGACCATGTGATGTAATTACATATCACCATGCTGTGTTTGGCCAATATCCCTTTAAAACTCTCCTATCCACATACCTGTCTTAAGTGTTATAATTGTGCTTCCCTCCACTCCCTCAGGCAGCTAATTCCACATGTGCTCCATCAAGGGGACCCTTTTAAAATGTTCACCTCTCACCTTAAATCAAGGCCCTACACCTATTTCTTACCTTTTTACTGATCAGAAAGGTTTTTGGTTTTCTGACTATTAATATTCCACCAGGAGTGAATTATATGCCAGGTACAAGCAGCATGACATTTGGCTTTGTAGAAAGTATGGGCAGAATGTAGCAATAACACACACACAACCAGACGGGTTGAGCTCAGTGAGCAGACTGGTTTATTGCAGGCTGCTGGGCTGCACTTATACTCCCAGCCGGACCTGGCTGAGAAACGCACTGGAGGGCGCTGATGTCAACCGGGTGTCACGTGGTCCCCCAACGTGGGTTTCTGAGCCCCATGCTGGAAGGAAGGGAAACCCCCGATGGCATCATTTAGGCCGGGGGCCCTGCCACGTGACTTACAAGCAGGGCCGGTTCACCTGCCTTGTGGTGAGCCACCACACAGTCCCCCCCAGAACCGGCGCCAATGTCCTTTTTCGCTGGGCAGCCTCGCTTCTTGGGCTGGGCAACAACCACGGGCTCAGTGGGATTGAGGTGCGCTGGCTTCACCTATCCATGGTAAACAGCTCCCGCCTGCCGCCAATATCCAGCGTGAACGTCGTGCTGGAATGCTGTAAAACCCTGTATGGCCCCTCGCATGGTCGCTGCAAAGGTGCCACAGTTGGTCCCCATCGAACGAAAATGTACTCCGTGGAAAGCAGTTCGCCGGGAACGTGAGTCGGGTGGGTGCCATGCCTGGGCGGCAGTGGGGGTTCAAACAAGTCCAAGCGTGCCATGAGATGAGGAAGTACTTCATGCGGCGACCGCTGGGGATTGTGAGGTGCGTTGACAAACTCACCAGGTAGTGCCAGCTCAGCTGATGACGCCTGCAGATCTTCCTTGGGAGTGGAGCAGATGCCCAGGAGCACCCAAGGCAGTTTGTCCGCCCAGTCAGGACCGGTGAGGCGGGCCATGAGCGCCAACTTAAGGTGGTGGTGCAGACATTTGACCAGTCCATTGGCCTGTGGGTGGTAGGCTGTGGTGTGGTGCAGCTGGATCCCCAACCTGTTGGCGAGCAGTGCCCAGAGCGCAGATGTGAACTGGGTGCCCTGATCGCTGGTGAAGTGACCCGGGACACCGAACTGGGTGACCCAACCATGCCACAGTGCTCAGGAACAGGAGTCGGTGGAGGCATCTGGCATCGGGATCACCTCGGGCCAGCGAGTGGTGCGGTCCACTACTGTAAACAGGTAATGGTTTCCCCAGGAAATGTGAAAGGGCCCGACGATGTCCACGTGAATGTGGCTGAACCGTTCCTGGACGTGCTCAAACTCCTGTACGGGCACCCTGGTGTGCCTGTGCACCTTGGACATCTGGCAATTGGTGCTTGTTCTGGCTTAGCCCGTGATCTGTTTCGGCAGCCCATGCCATATGAACCGTTCTGCCACCATCCGGACTGTGGACCTGATGGATGGATGTGAAAGGTCATGGATGTGACGGAAGACCTGCCTGTGCCACTGCTGGGGATCCACTGGCCACGGGGAGCACAAAGAGACATCGCTCAGGATGGTGCCTTCGCCGCTCGGAGTCGGGGGGTCTCGGAACTGCTGGCCCGTGATGGCGGTCTTGAAGGCCCTCATCTCCTCATCAGATTCCTGGTCCCAAGCAAGCTGGTCGAAGTCGAGGCTGGGCGTCAGCACGCAGATGGCCAGTCGAGAGAGTGCATCGGCAACCATATTGTCCTTCCCCGCCTTGTGCCGAATGTCAGTGGTAAACTCCAACATGAAGGAGAGGTGACGCTGCTGGTGGTCCGACCAGGGATCCTTTGCCATCACAATCGGCTGGGTAAGGGGTTTGTGGTTGGTGAAGATGGTAAAAGTCCTCCCCTCCAAAAAATAGCGGAAATGCTGCACCTCCAGGTACATGCCCAGTAATTCGCGGTCGAAGGCACTATACTTGCGTTCCGGCAGGCGACTGAAGAATGCCAGTGGCTTCCAATGTCCATTTACCTGCTGCTCCAGGATGGCACCATCAGCTGTGGCAGAGGCATCGACAGAGAATGCCATATGCAGGTCGGTGTGCAGGTGGGTGAGCATGGTGGCCTTCGCGAGGGCGTCCTTGGTGGCCTCGAATGCAGTACAGGCTTCTGGGTTCCAAGCGAGCGTCTTGTGTTTGGCCCCGATGAGGGTGAATAGCGGCTGCATGATGTTCGCAGCTCCCGGGATGAAGCGGTTGTAAAAGTTGACCATACCCACGAACTCCTGCAGCCCCTTGAGGCTGTCCGGGCGTGGGAACTCCTTGATAGCGGTGACCTTCACAGCGGCGGGCGTGGTTCCTTCAGTCATGATGGTATGGCCCAAGAACTGCATGGACTCTTTCCCGAACTGGCACTTGCCCGGGTTGATGGTAAGGCTGAAGTCGGCCAGCGGGAGAAAAGGGCACGTAGGTGGGCCTTGTGTTGTGCCTGGTCCTTGCTGGCAATGAGGATGTTATCCAAATAACCATATAACCATATAACCATATAACCACTTACAGCACAGAACAGGCCAGTTCGGCCCTACTAGACCATGCCATAACAAATCCCCACCCTCCTAGTCCCACTGACCAGCACCTGGTCCATACCCCTCCAGTCCTCTCCTATCCATGTAACTATCCAGTCTTTCCTTAAATGTAACCAATGATCCCACCTCGACCTAGGTCTGAGTGGCATTCTTGAGCCTGAACAGTATGCACAGAAATTCGAACGAGCCAAAGGGGGTGATGATGGCTGTCTTGTGTATGTCCTCAGGGTGCACTGGGATCTGGTGATATCCGCACACCAGTTCAACCTTGGAGAAAACCCTCGCACCATACAGGTTGGCCATAAAGTCTTGGATGTGAGGGATGGGGTAACGGTCAGGAATTGTTGCCTCATTGAACCGTCAATAGTCTCTGCAGGGACACCAGCCGCCAGAGGCTTTCAGGACCAGGTGGAGTGGCGAGGCCCACGGGCTGTCGGACCACCGAATAATCCCCATCTCCAACAGGTGTGAAAACTCCTCCTTCATTAGCTGGAGCTTGTCAGGCGGGAGACGGCATGCCTTGGCGTGAACTGGTGGGCCCTGGGTGGGGATGTGGTGGAACACTCCATGGCGCGGCGAGACAGCAGAGAACTGTGGCTTGAGGAGAGTCGGGAACTCGTCCAGGATTTGCTGGAACTCATCTCTGGGCATATTGTGGCTACTTGTGTTTGCTCTGAGCAGGAGGTGTCGAGGTGAATGGCCTGTAAGGTACGGGCGTCCACCAGGCGCCTACCTCGAATGCCCACCAGAAGCCCATGTGCGAGGAGGAAGTCTGCACCCAGGATGGCAGTTGGGAGGGTCGATATGGTGAACCTCCACGCAAAATTCCGTTGGCCGATCTGGAAGTGGACTGTCTTGTCTCTGTACGTCCGTATTGCCGTTGCTTTGGCCACATGGAGGGGAAGTCCATGAGGTCGGTTCCTGGACTCGACGGCCGTGGCCGGGATGACACTAATCTGGGCTCCAGTGTCAATGAGGAACCGCCGGCCGCTGACTGAGTCCCGCAGTTAGAGGAGGCTGTGTCGTTGGCCAGTCGCCACAGCCATTAATAGCAGCCAGCCTGGTCGTTTCCCTGGAACGAGCAGGGCTGATGACACTTCCGAATCTTGGCTTCCCAGCACTGGTGGTAGAAGCAAAGGTCTGGAACAGATGCTGTGGCTTTGGTTACGTTCTTGGGGGCCCCTGAAGGGGCCGGTTGCTCTACCGCAGTGCTAGGGGCAGCCTTGGCGTGGTCGTGCCCATGCCTCATGACCTGCTGGACCACGGGAATTATGTGAGCCATAGCTCTTGGGCCTTCTGGTAAACCTTCCAAGGGTCGGTGAAGCTCTCCTGGATTAACAGCGGCCAGATGTCCCCAGGCATCTTCCCGGTGCAGTGGTCAGAGTTTCCCACCTGCTTCAAAGGGCCATCCATCATTCTGGTGCCCAAGAGCAAGGTGACCTGCCTCAATGACTGCCAGCTGGTGGGAGAGGCTGGCGGGTGAGAAGAAAAAGGTTCAGTTATTGTGGGCAGTCGGCCATCCATCAGTCAGCCATGGGTTTCATACCTTGCTCTGCCCTGCCCCTCAGTGGCCAACCTTGGAATTACAGGATCATTGTTGACAGTGAAAAACAAGTTCTTGCGGCGGCTCACCAGGCGAACCAGTGGGGCAGCCGGCTAAAATGGCGCCGTCAGGGGTTTCCCTTCCTTCCAGCACGGGGCTCAGAAACCCATGCTGGGGGACCACGTGACGCCCGGTGACGTCAGCGCCGCCCTCCAGCGCAGTTCTCAACCAGGTCCAGGCTGGGAAGAAGATGCACTCAAAGAGTGGGCAGTTGGAGCTCTCACCCATGAGTGCGAGCATCTCGTCCATCAGCTCCATCAGGGACCGGTCCCCCAGGGCGTTGAGGTGCAGCATCCGATCGGCACGCTGATGTCTGGATAGTCTGAGGGACCCGGTAAGCACTCACTTGATGGTCTCGTTTTTGTCCTCGGTGGGTGGGTGCTGCACAAGGTGCAGCACATGTCTGGCAGTGGCCTGGTCCAGGGCAGCAACCACATATAGAATTTGGTCGTGTCGGATGAAATGTGGCGGAGGTGAAACTGAGCCTCCGTGTGGCCGAACCAGGTCTCCAGCTCCTGAACCCAGAATTCAGGCAGTTTCACCCCTATAGCGCTGATCCCAGGCTCGCTCATGATGGTTTCAAAGACGTTTGAACCAATCGGGGTCACCAATTGTAGCGGCAGCTACACTGCTCCTGCAATAACACACACAACCAGACGGGTTGAGCTCAGTGAGCAGACTGGTTTATTGCAGGCTGCTGGGCTGTACTTATACTCTCAGTCCGGACCTGGCTGAGAACAGCACTGGAGGGCGCTGATGTCACCAGGGCATCATGTGGTCCCCCAGCGTGGGTTTCTGAGCCCTGTGCTGGAAGAAAGAGAAACCCCGACGGCACCATTTTGGCCAGCTGCCCCACCGGTTCGCCTGCCTTGTGGTGAGCCGCCACAAGAACTTGTTTTTCACCGTCAACAATGAGCCTGTAATTCCAAGGTTGTCCACTGAGGGGCAGGGCAAAGCAGGGTATGAAACCCATGGCTGACTGATGGATGGCCGACTGCCCACAATAACTGAACCTTTTTCTTGTCACCTGCCAGCCTCTCCCACCAGCTGGCAGTCACTGAGGCAGGTCACCTTGCTCTTGGGCACCAGAATGATGGATGGCCCTTTGAAGCAGGTGGAAAATTCTGACCATTGCACCGGGAACCAGTCACCGGAGCCAGGATTCGAGAGGGTGCTGAGGGCAAGAAGGGTTCCTGAAGGGCCTCGGGCGCTGAAGGCTTCCTGATAGTGTTGGAGGTTTGAATCTGGAGCTCAGGTTGCCAATAGTCTGCGGGAGTGCAGGAGATAAATCCATGGACACTCAGAGTCTCTGAAGGGATTCTTGTTTCTCTTTCTCCTATTGTTAGGTGCTCATGGCAACTCTCAAGCCCCTTTTCCACTGGCATCCCAGTTAATTGGGCTTGCAGTGTCCCAGGATAGGAAGCCCTTTGTGCCATTTCGCTGGGGCCACCCTTAACTGGGACACTAATTGCTTTTCAACTGAACACATTCATCCCTGGGGATCAGAGTGTTCTACCTTCAAATGGAAACGGGTGACTTTCTGCTGTCCCTTTTCCACTGGTTTTATCAGCATCCCGGCGTCAGCAAACGCCGGGGATAGGAGTAAGGGTAAAGGGAGTTAATCCCCAGCATGAAATGACATCATTTGACCCCAGCGTTCGGACAGTGTTCCTTTTCCATTGGACCCTGCCTCAGTAAATTCCCAGTTAACTCCTGGGACAGGGTGCCAGTGGAAAAGGGGCTTTTATTTGCCTTACAGCAGACAAAAATTGAAGTGTATCATATGTTTGTTTGTACAGGTTGAGTACCCTTATCCGAAATGCATGGGACCAGAGTGTTTCTGATTTTGGATTTTTTTCGGATTTTAGAATAATGTGTTTAATAATGTGAATAATGTTTTGCAATTCTTTGCAAGGACCCTTCCTGCTTGTTGGTGATGGGTGGAACCAAACAAGAAGGAGAAGATGGGCAGACAGAACCAACTTGGAATGTAGGTGTCAAATTCCACTTGGATAGTACAACCCAGTGGTATGAATAGATTTTCCAATTTCAGATGCCCAACATCCCTGGTGCTCTCCTTTCACACATACTCACCTGTTCACTAAGCTTCCTGTGCCCTTTGCCCAGTTCTCCCATCCCCTTCCCCACCTGTTTCAATCTGCTCACCATCCTCACCCAATCTGGTTCCACCTATCACTCAGACTGAGCTGAGCAGGTCAGGGCTTATTCCTTGGAGCCCAGGAGCATGAGGGGTGATCTCGCAGAGTGTACAGAGTTGGAGATCAGGTGAACACAGAGTCTTTGGCCAAGAGTAGGGGAATTGGTAACTAGAGGGGATAGGTTTTAGGTGAGAGTGGACAGGAACCTGTGGGGTTTTTTTTAACACAGAAGGTGGTAGGCAAGCCGACGGAGTAGGTAATTACGCAGGTGTGGACCCAGGAGAGAGGAGGTACTGCCCTTCTCTGAAGGGTTCAACCGCCTGGTCCTAGTGCCAGCTGCTCCACCGGGATTGCAGCATTCAAGGAGCTCAGCGGCTGAGGGACTCGTACAGGGCCTCTGGCACTGAAGGCTTCCTGATCAGTTTGGAGGTTTTTTTTAAACTTTATTTAAGATTTTATAACATGAATAACATATAGGATTAAATTTTTTTTAAAATTAAGAATAAAATAATAAAATTACAATACAATATCAGTAATCTAAATAAACTATACCCTCCCCAATAATTATTACACATTAATAACCCAACTCAAATTAGTCCAACCCCCCCTTTCCCCCCCAAAATAAAGAGTGAAGAATTAATAAAGTTAATATATGTGAGAAAAAAAACCCACTTACAAAAAAAACAAAAACATAACCGATTAAAATACTAACAAAAAGAAAAGTAATTAATACTAAAATATCAGACTTAAAAAACATATTTAAATCAAACTTAAATGCATATATTTAACAAACGGAGTTAAGATGAAACATATATTTAACTCAAACTTAATATAAAAAATTAGTAAAGTTAGTAACATTATCTATCAAAAATTCTTAAACAATAATCAATTCTTAAACAAAATTGTAGCATGAAAAAAAATGAAAAAAATTCATTCTATAACTAAAATAGCAAAATAATATACACCAGAATTACCACTCTTTTCACCTTAAAGTTAAAGAAAAAATATAAAAAAAAACTTATCCATCCCATTCACATTTAAATTTCAAATATTCCTTATCTACTGAATAAACTTTACAAAAAAAACCACATCAATTTTTAGTTTTTTAAACAATCAAATACTTTCTTATGCTTTTTTTTATAAAAAAAACCCTTCACTCTTTAATCTAATAATACAAAAAAAAGGAAAAAAAATGGGTAGGAGGTTAAAAATACCCCCTCCCGTCTAAACCGCGCAATGCGGTAACTCCCAAATAAAAAAATGGGTGTGAGATAACTCACACGTAGCAGATGACTTTCAGGAAATAGTGCCTATCCAGTTCTCTCCCCCAACTCTCACTTCATCTTAAACTAACATCATCATTATTTAATATCCCTTTTTTTTAAAAAAAATTAGAAAAAAAAGGACAACTCTTCTTTTAATCAGCTCCAACTGCCGAGTCACCATTACAACCATTCCTTTTTGGAGCACGGCTCTTTTCTTTCATCTCTTGTCTCCTTAGAGATCGCGGCGGACTATGTCTCTGTTGAAACTGAGTAATTGGCAGATCTTGAGCAAATGCTATAGCTTCCTTTGGAGAATCAAAGAACTTTGGTTGGCAACCATCTTGAAAAACCTTCAAAACAGCTGGATATCTAAAGGTTGCCTTGTAACCTTTCTTCCACAACAACTCTTTAGCAGGATTGAATTCCCGTCGTTGGAACATAACTTCTTGACTCAAATCCGCATAGAAGAAAACTCGATTATTTTGAATCATCAAGGATGATTTTCTCTGTTGTGCATTTCTAATAGCCACTCGTAAAATTATTTCTCTGTCATAATAATTCAAGCAACGAACCAAAACAGGTCTTGGACTTTGACCTGAAATAGGTCTTCTACGCAAGGCTCTGTGAGCACGTTCCAGTATTATACCTTCCAGGAAATGTTCTTGACCCAGCACCTGCGGAATCCATTCAGTAAAAAATTTTCTTGGGTCTGGTCCCTCCATACCTTCCGGCAAACCAATAATCTTAGATTCAAGATTCACAAAAATCTTTTCAATTGGAAGAGATTTTGGCTCAACAAATTCCTGCTTCTTCTGCATAACCAAAGGATCTTCTGTTCCTTCCTTCATTCTGGTTGCCTTCCTTATAGTATGACTGCGTGTGGAAACCCCAGCCACAGCCTCTCCAGCAATGACTGGAGGTCGCTGGCCGGGGTTTTCCCCAGTCCATAATGTATTAAGTTCTCCCAGTACATCAAGTTGTATAGGTTTTTCTATCTCAAGAGATGCAGTTTGCAGCACCACCTCTACAGTTGACAAATGCCTTTGAGTAACTCTTTGTTCTAAAGGCCGTTTGGCGCCTTCTTTAGGGGGCTCTACCGATGTAACATAGAGCTCTACATCCGAACACTGTACCTCTCTCCTGGGATCCATTTCACGCTGAGTCCCGGTGTCTTTCCTGTAGGTAGGCTCCAAAACTTGAACTTTTGGAAAATGTAGTTTTTTGATGATCTGTTGTCGTTTTTTTTTTGCTCTTTTCCACCAATTGTACCATCATAAGTTAAATTAACAGCACTGAAATTATCTAAACTTTTAAAGAATTTTAACGGGCATTTCTAGACAAAACAATAAGATAGAGTCAGGAGAGGACTGGAAGGGAAGTCTGATCCTTACGTCATCTTGCCACGCCCCCCAGTTTGGAGGTTTGAATATGGATCTCGGGTTACCGATGGATCAATCAGGAGTCTTTGCGGGGGCTCTGGAGGCAAATCCACGGGCACTCAGTAACTGAAGGGACTCTCTCTTGCTTCTCTCTCTCGTACTGTAAGAAGTGCCAAGCAACATTCATGGTGACCCTTTGCCTGCCTCACAGCAAGCAGAAAGCAATTTTGTGTAATATTACATGTTCTGTATCATTACATGACAATATTTGAATCTTGAGGCAAGTACTATCCAAACATCAAAGAAACATTTGGGATGGATGCATGGATGGGCAACACAGTTGGTATAGCGGTTAGTGGAACACCTTTACAGCACCGGCGATCGGGACTGGGATTCGAATTCTGCACTGTATGTAAGGAGTGTGGTAAACCATTGTATATTTGTGTGACTGGGCACCCCCATGGGCAAACTGTACCTGTGGCCCCTCCCACAGACTCCTGAATAAAGGTGACTGTTCCACAGGCCCCTCCCCAGTTCAGAACATTCGACCAGTATGAACATGACTCCATTCTATTGTGAATAAAAGCCTCTCAGTTTTGCATAACATCTAGTCTGTTGGAGTTACTGTAGCAGGGTTTCTCCTGCTACAGCCAGTGGTTATAGCTCCTGGGCTGTAGCACAAAAATTGGAGAGGAAAGAAGACACGCACGCCGGTAGAGTGTGTTCGACCCTGAGTTTATTCAAGGGGCAGCTCTGCCTTTTATAGTGAGCTTGGCTGCATCACCACATCATGGCTGGAGCTGGCCGGCCACTGATTGGTCGGTTCCAGTATCCAGGTCCCGATTGGGCCCCCTGCAATCCGCCAGTTTCACTGCTCCACTAGCGGCCTATGGAAACGGGCGTCTCAGCCCGTGTGAGGTACTGCTGGTTGCCGCGGGCCGCTACATTGCATCAATTGTATTCGCAATAAATTTTGACGATGGAGCAAACCCTGAAGCCGAAGAAAGCTGGAACTTGACCCTCAATCACCTGAGGCTTCTATCAACATCGAATTCTGGCTGTGTGGCTTTGAATTCTACAGGCATCATTGGTCATCGTTTGAACAGTGAATGACAAGCTACAGGTACTGCACTCACCGAGTAGGGCGCCTGGTCTACTCAATGATCAGGGACACCGCGTCATATCCGGAGGCTATGGACATCTTGAAAGGCCAGCACAGTACCTGAGGAAGGTAAACGAGGTCTATGCAAGACACCTCCTGTTAACCTGAAGACAACGACCCGGGGAATGCAGCGCAGGGTACTTCTGGGCCCTGTGAATCCTCGGACAGGCCTGCGAATGCAAGGCTGTCTGTGACGGCCACAGAGAACATCGAGGACCTGATTAGTGTTGCGCATGTCGCAGGCATTAGGTCAAACTACATCTGGCAGAGACTGCCGGAACAAAGTGAGCTCAACCTGCAGAGGGTGGTTGAAATGGCAGGCACACTGGAGGTGGCCTTCGAGAATATGGAGGCCTACTCGGCCGACAACGTGGCCACCTCGTGATTTACCCCAGACGCCGCCATCTTGGGACCACTATCGCGTCCCACCAGCAATCAGACCACGGCAGCCACATTCCATGAGCACCAAACACCACTACTGCCACGGCTGCTGTACTCGTGACCACCCAAAGTGCTACTTCTGTGGCCTGGGCAAGCATCCAAGGAAACGCTGCACAGCGAAGGACACGGTTTGCTCCAGCTGCGGGAAAAGACGCTACACGAGGGTGTGTAAGTCCAAACCACCTCTACCCAGCACTACTATGTGCGGGCCATGAGGGCTGCCACCTTGGACGCTGCCATCTTCGGGGACCAGCATCGCCATTCGGGGCCCAAGAAAGAAATTCTAAGTGAAGCAACTGTTCACTTGTGAAACTGCAGGGGCCGTGTACTGCATCTGGTGCTCCCCATAGTGGTCTCCCCCACATTGGAGGCTGGACACAGACCGGCAGATCATTTCATTGAGCACCTTCGCACTGTCCGCTGCAATAATAACCTCCCCACACCGACCTGTCTAACTACTAAACTGAGGCTACCAGCAAATTGGAGGAACAACACCTAATTTTCTGTCTGGGCAATCTCCAAACAGACGGCATTAACCGATTTTCATGTTTCCATTAAACCCCTTCCTCGAATCGCTCTCTATCCCTCTGTGTCCTTTCCTCTAGCTCCCCATTCCCTTCCCTTCTCTTTCCATTCAGAGAGCTATCCCCTTCTCCTCGCACCTCAGTTTTCTCTTCTACTCTCCCACCCATAACCACCTACGACTTCTTACCTGTTAGCCTGTCCTCTTCCCCCTGCCCCTTCCTCTCCCTGCCCCTTCTTCCATCCTCACCACTCCTCCCTCCACCTTTTTATTCAGACGCGGCCTGGTTTTCATTCCTACCTTGTCGAAGGATCCAGGCCCGAAATGCCAGTTACCCTTTACTTCCTATAGACACTGCGTGACCTGCTGAGTTTCTCCAGCACTTTTGATAATAAAGCACAGCTGTTCCAGGAGCAAGCATCGCCCATCAATTAGTGATCACTCGCAGAACCTCGTTCACTTCCTCCCCTGACACGAAATGACACGTTGAAGTAGAGAGTGGAGGGGTGGGGGGGTAGAGGAACAAGGCAGCAACAATGGGTCGAATTTCTATCACAGTATCCAAAACTCGTGGCAGCTGTCATTTTGTCAGCTCCCAGTCAATTTTAAGTCCGGATGTGCTGAACGAAGAGCTTGACAAGATCCAGCTTCTCAGCCGCTGTCGATAGTTTTCACTCAGCTCTTTGTAGCCTGGAAGGTGACGTGATCAATCGAAGTGTAGATGTGTTAGAAGGAGGGGAGGACAATGCCTTCAGTCAGGACAATCCCTCTGGATCATCAATGACTGTGATGAAATGACTGCTCGCCGTGGGTAGCATCTTTTCCTTGTGACTTGCTACATCATAAATATAAGCAGGACTTCAGTGGTGGTGAAAGCAAAAAGACAGATGTCATGTCAAAATCCAGAAGGGAAAAGTTGTCTTTTGTTCCCAAGTTCACTTCAGCATCAAAAGAAAATTAACTTTTAAAAATTTAAATTCAGACGTGCAGCATGGTAACAGGCCATTTCAGCCCACTAGTCCGTGCCATCCAATTTACACCCAATTAACCTACACCGCCCAGTATGTTTGGAACAGGGGGAGGGAACTGGAGCCCCCTGGGAAAACACACGCAGACACTGGGAAAATGTACCAACTAATGACAGACAGCCCGGGATTCGACCCCTAGTCCCAATGCTGGCACTGTAAAAGCATTGCACTAACCTCTACCACCTCCAACTGTCAGGAGACTTTTTGTTAGGCTATCAATCTTGTGCCAAACACTGAAAATCAGGCTTGAGAAGGCCCTTCAGCCCTTCAAGCACACTCCACCATTTGGTACCATCATGGCGGATCAAACGACTTCTGTGCCCTATTCCTGCTTTCTCTCCCAACAATTTAATCCCTTCAGCCAAAAAGGCCACATCCATCTCCCTTGTGAATATATCTAATGGATCGGCCTCATCAACTTTGTGTGGTGGGGAGTACCTCAAGTTTACAACTCAGTGAAGGGAAAAGTTCCTCCTCATCTCTGTCTGAAATGACTTACCCTCTTCTTAAATTGTGACCCCTTGTTCTGGACTTGCCCAACATCATGAACTTTCTTCCTGTTTCTAACCTGTCCAGTCCTGACAAGATTTTATGTCTCAATGAGATTCCTTCTCAATCTTCTAAATTCAGATTTATTGTCAGAGTACATACATGACATCACATACAACCCTGGATTCTTTTCCCTGCGCACAAGGTAGAATTATCACTCATTGGTAATGTAAAATATCTGTACACAGCGAATCCATGTAAACAAATAAAGAACTGTAAAGAGATTATGAATGTAAATGCAATACAGAGAGAATTTTAAAAATCAATAAAGTGCACAAGTAAGAGTCCTTAAATGAGTCCCTGGTTGTGTTTGTTGTTGAGGAGTCTGATGGTGGAGAGGTAGCAGCTGTTCCTGAACCTGGTGGTGCGAGTCTTGTGGCACCTACACCTCTTTCCTGATGGCAGCAGTGAGAACAGAGAGTGTGCTGGGTGGTGTGGATCCTTGATGATTGCTGCTGCTCTCTGACAGCAGGGTTCCCTGTGAATGTTCTTGATGGTTGGGAGGATTTTGCCTGTGATGTCATGGGCTGTGTCTACTACCTTTTGGAGGTCAGGGGTAATGGTGTCCCCATACCAGACCATGATGCAGCTGGTCAGCGCACTTTCCACCATATATCTGTAGAAATTTGCCAAGGTTTCTGGTGTCATTCCAAACCTTTGAAAACTCCCGAGCAAGTAGAAGTGCTGGCAGCCATTCTTCACAATGCTATTAGTGTGTTATTTGCTCACCCTCTCCCCCTCTGATCCCCTCAATGATGACTGGACTGTAAATCTCTGGCTTTCCTTTCTTAAAGTCAGCAATCAGCTCCTTAGTTTTGGTGACATTGAATATAAGGTTGTTGTTGGTGCACCATTCAGCCAAGTTTTCATTCTCCATCCATTATCTTGACTCATCCCCTTCCTTTATACAACCCACTACGGTGTTATCATCGGCAAATTTGTAGATGGTGTTATTGTTGTACCGAACCACACAGTTGTAGGTGTAAAGTGAGTAGAGCAGGGGGCTAAGAACACAGCCCTGTGATGCTCCAATACTGTGGAGATCTTCTTAGCAGTCTTCACAGATTGTTGTCTGGAGGTGAGGAAATCATGATCCAATTACACAGTAGGGTGTTGATTCCCAGGTCTTGGAGTTTGCTGATCAGTTTTGAGGGGATGATGGTGTTATATTCCTAATCTACCCATTCTTTCTTCATACACCAGACTAAAGGGAGTGCAACAAAATGATATCACTACAGAGGGCAGGTTTTTTCAGTTGTGGATGGTTTGTTTGGATGGTTTAAAGATCACATCCAGGTATAACGCCTTCAACCATGCAGCAGAGTTTGAGTTTAATTTTGGCATCCTGCCGGGCGCAGGTAGGCCGGGTGAAGAGCCCATTCCTGTGCTACACTCTTCCATGTTCTAAGCTCCCATAAGCAACCACATCCATTGTAGTGGTTCAGGTTAAGTGATTAATATTAAACACACCAAAATGCTGGAGGAACTCAGCTGGTCATTTCAGCATCTGTAGGAGACAAAGATAATATTGCTGATGTTTTGGGCCTGAGTCCTTCTTCAAGGAAAATTCAGAAAAGGTGGAAGCAAGATCTATCAGAAAGAATTCAAACAATGGGGGAGGAATCCAGTCCAACCAAAGGTGTTAATTGGATAAGATAAAGGACTAGATAGAATTTATCATAAAAGGAGACAAGGAAAGGACAGATAACATGGGGAGGGGGGGGGGGGGAAGAAGTGGGTGGAGGGGGAGGTTAACGAAAACCAGAGAAGTCTATATTAGTGTAGGTATGGCCTCAATGGGCCAAATGGCCTGCTTCTGTGCTATAATGGGTCTATTCCATGATTTTGACAGCTTTCAGAGTTCTGGGGTGGAGAGTGATAAAAACAAACGCTGTGTTTGTCCTGCAGGAGACAGGTGACTTCACACACAAGATCGATTATGAAAATGTGCAAGCTGCTAAATAAAGCCTGGTGCTTTCATTCACTCAGTCACTGGGG
The DNA here is from genome assembly GCF_036971445.1 of Narcine bancroftii. Lineage (NCBI taxonomy): Eukaryota > Metazoa > Chordata > Chondrichthyes > Torpediniformes > Narcinidae > Narcine > Narcine bancroftii. The sequence continues at coordinate 228,458,337 of NC_091474.1, read as the reverse complement.
CCATAAGCACTGGGGACGTGACTGCAATTATAAAGCACTGACCTAACACGCTGTCACTCGAGACTGAGGTCTCCAGGGACAAAGAGCCGAGGAACCCGTAAACCAAACACTGGGATACCACCCCCCACCCCTCCCTCCCTCCAGGGATCAGGGAAACAACAGCAACTAATTGAACATTCGAAGATGATTCCCTTTGCAAGCTCTAATGAGCACTGTCTGGATTGCATCACGATCTGCTGTCACAGATCTGAGCTCAGAGCAGGGAAGGGGCTGTGTGGTGGCTTTTCTTCACTGCCCACTATTCACTTCCATTGCTTTCCCCACATGCCTGAGCTGAAATATTTGTGCAAGGTCCATTCAGAGAATGAGGGAGAAAAGGACAGGTGGAACAGGTGAATTAGGAGCTGGCCCATGGATTCCTCAAACCTGCTCCCCCAATGGAAAAGTCAGAATGAAAGACAACATAGAAACAGGCCCTTCAGCTCATTGATTCCATACTGGCCTTCAATCATCTATTAATATTTGAGTCAGTGTGTATAGCACAGAAACAGGCCATTTGGCTCATCTAGTCCATACTGACCTTTATGTCCGTTAATACTACTATCACATTTACATTACTGCATTGCAGCCCATGTTAGAACTGTCTCCTTCGTCACCTCTTTAAAATGACCATGTAAATACCTCTTAACTACCATAAATTGTATCTTATCGCAGATTCTACCACTCACCCCCACGTTAGGGGCAATTTACTGTGACCAAATAACCCATTGATCTGCACCTCCTTGGGTGGTCTTGAGTACCGTGGACATCTGCAGAGACAGAAAAAGAATCAGGTCAATGACTTTCCATGGATCTTGGGCTGGATGCTGCCACTTCTGTTTGGCCTCAAGCAGTCACATGACCCAATTCTCTTTTCCTTCCATCTCTCCTACATCCCTCTCCACCTCATTCCCTTGCCTGTCCCTGCCCCATCCTGGTTTCCATCGCACCTGTGTCTCACCATAATCCCTCTGGCTTTGCCACCTCCCGGCTGCCTTTTGCACCAACCTGGCCACCCTTTCAAACAGGAATGTCCCCCTCTGGCCAATCGCCGATGAGACTCAGGTGTGAGTAGGTGGGCAACGAGCCCATCTCAGGGTCAATGGTTCTTGGTTCAGTTCACTCCAGGGACTGAGCACCAAAAATTTAAATAGGAAAAGCTCTTTAAACATTTTGGGTCAATAACTCTTTAAGAAACTAACTCCAACAGGTTAACCCTCTCTCACTCTCTCCCTCCCTCTCTCTCTCCCCTCCCTCCCACACTCTCTCTATCCATTCATCTCTCCCTCTCTATCTTTCTCTTTCTCTCCTCTCTTCCCTCTCCCCCTTTCTTCATCTCTCACTCTCTCCCCCCTCTTTCACTCTCTCTCTTTAAGTCCATCCCTTTCCCCCTTTCTCACCTCTCTCTCTCTCTCTTCACAGAAGTTAATGGTGCTGCCTCATGGGACTGACTCTGAGTTCTGGTGCTGTTTCTGTGGAATTTGCATGTTCTCCCCATCACCACTTGTGCTCCGCGCACAGAATTACATTGTGGACTCAATGGGCGGATTGGCCTTCCTCTCTATCATGAGAGAGTATGAAATAGATGTTGCTTGACCTGGTGTGAATATCCAGTGCATTTTGTTTTGTTTATTTACGATTTCCAACATCTGCACAAAATAAAGGCTGAGCATTCGGGGGAGACTCAGAGATGCTGCTTAATTAAATGATTAAAATAAAAAATTAAATTAAATGCACATGGACATAATGGGCACTGTGGTACTATTCTGTACACAGCAGGAAGGGTCGTCCTCAATAACATTAAATCAGATTATCGATTGTTATCACATGGCTATTTCTTTACAGGAGATTGCTATACACATTACAACAGTGGCGACAGTTCAGGAGTGACTCATTAATCGTTTTGGGAATATTTAATGTTTTAATATAGAGATAAGAAGGATCATTCCTTCTGGCCCATGAACCTGGACCGCCCAAATACACCCATGTGACCAATCCCGTAAATCATTGATCTCATCCCCACTTCTAACCATGTCACTGGTCCTCACGTGGACCACGACGTCTGACTGCTCGCCATCCCCCTCCAGAAAATTTACAGATCTACTTCCCATTGCTATGCCGGCGTTAAAAGCCAGAATTTCAAAATTTCAATGGCTTAATTGATTCCGGATACAAAAGGAGAAGCTGTGCACTGCACATCACGTTCCATGGGGATTCGAGATCTGCTTCTTACTTCTCAGTCTGGTGAGCTTTAGCAGCACCTGAGGGTAGCATACCACCCGAGTAAACCTGCCTGAGATCAGAACACGAGATCATTATCAGGAAGGTTGAGCACCGCACACAGGTGTAGCTCTCTCTGCTCACCTGGGGGGGGCGCTGTTCATCGAATCAAGGGGTTGCGTTTTGAGTCCTTAATATTACTCTTGAACCTAATTCTCCCACGGTAAAACCAGGGAGGGATAACGGGGCAGTTGGAACCAGTTGGGGGAGGGGATAGGGAGACCCAGAAGATTATCTGGCCGTTTACAGGAAGCTTTCACAACATGGCTGCCATATTTCCCTCAACACTGACATGCAAAGAAGTTGATACAATAGGTAGTCCATACCTCTCATTGTCTTGGGAAAGCTGCCAGCATAATAAAGAACTAGTATGATAAAATACTAATCTCCTCTTCCCCCATTTCCATTTACATCAGCTTGAAAACCTCCAGATTCAAAGAGTTATCAGACTTTCTCACTGGCAAAAGATGCCCTGGTAGAATTTTAACTGTACTTTTCTCCACTTCATTTTTGTAGCACTGTCCTCTAAACTTTTTGACTTATTGTAACACTACCCCCTGCACTTTTGTTTTGTTCTTTGTTTGTTTATTTTTGAACTACCAGCAGTATGGGTTGAATTGCCTGGATAGCACCCAAAACAAGTGTTTTGTACTGTATCTCAGTGCACATGACAATAAACAATTCAAATCAACCTCCTCACACTGAAATTCCATGCCTCAGCCAACAATGCACCCATTTTATATTCTGAATCACATTATCTGTGCTGTTACTCCTCCAAGTCCAATAAGCCGACCCTGCAGTGTAGTTCTCAGAAAGGAAGCATTGCATTGATGGGATCTAGATTGAGCTTCATGTAAGGTCAACATAACTTTGATCCCAACTCCTATGAGGCCAATGCCATTATTTTTTAAATTTAGACATACAGCACTACAAGTCCGTGCCGCCAAATTACACCCAATCTATAACCACTGGTATGTTTCAAACAGTGAGAGGAAGCAGGACCCCCTTGGGAAAACCCATGCAGACACAGGGAAAACGTACAAATTCCTTACCATCAGTGCGGGTTTTGAACCACAGTCCCAATCGCTGGCGCTGTAACGGTGTTGTCCTAACCGCTACGCCAACCATGTTGCCCTGAAAAGTATTATTCTGTTATATTTCTCAGTTATTTATTGCTGTTTGTCCACTGCCTCCTCGTGTTTTGCTGAAACCTTTATCTCTGCTTTTCCATTGATTGCAGTTCACGTACAGTACAACTCCGATTATCTGAAATGGTCAGGACCGGGCCTATGTCAGACAAAAGGCTTTTTCAGAGAACTGGTCATGTTTGGATAGTACTTGCCTAAAAATTAAAGATTCATATATTGTCATGTAATAGTACAGAACATGTAATATTACACAAAATTGCCATTTATCCATAATGTTTCATTTTCTTAGGACAATCCTCACTGATCCTCCTTCCAATAATGTATGCAATGAATTCCACTATCTCCCGACAAGGGTATGACAGTCTTTAGTCGCTTTCAGGTGGCCAGAATATCCCAATGTAAAGCCGCCTAAAATACCTGAATGCGGCTGTTGGGAGGCCACCTGAAAGTGGAGAACCCTGACCCGAGGAGTACTCACCCAACCCTCCTCGGGGAGGTGTATTCTCCGCTTTCAAGTGCTCCCCCTAGGCACCTGAAAGCGGGCGGGAAACGGCCACAGTCGTCAGGAGCCGGTGTTTGCTCTGTGGCGCCTCTCCCCGCTGCGGACCTTCAGCGCTGCCACCTGAATGTCGCTTCGCACACACCTGCAGCTGGCTCCGGAGCCGCACTCTCCCAGCTATTCCACCTGAAAGCAGCTTTTATCCCAGGTCCATAAGCCGCTTTCAGGTGGAATAGCTGGGAAAATGCGGAACAATTTATAACTTAGGTGCTGGTCAAGTGAGTGTGACAGGTCTTCCCCAGTGCAACCAATGTCTTTCACATTTGTATTTGGTGGTATAAGTAGCATCTTATAAAATCCCCTCTCCATAGTCAGTAACCTTCACAAAAGAGTCACTGTTTACGACTTCCTCTTCACTAACCCACGTGGGCTTTATCCGAGTGACTCCAATCTGTCCACGTTGTTCACTCATTCTGTCCCCGATATCTGACATTACCCCACCTCAGCTATCTGTTCTCTTCCTCGACCTGCTGAGTCTTCCAGCTTATTCTAGCTTTGATGTGGGATATCTGCTGGTCAGATTCAAAATTTTTACTGATGAGTTTATAGTAAATCTCTCTCTACGACTCAGTGTCTTTCTATCTAGCTGTCTACCTCTCTCGCTAACCTTGAGTCCACCTATTCTGTTTTCCTGCCTGCATCAATATGAGTTTTTGTATCATCCATCTATCTGTCTGAGGAAGGCTATCTATTAGTCTGCATTGACCTATGCCTGATCATGTCTGTCTCTTTGAATGTGCATCAAGGTGGAATGAAAAACTTTGGTTGTCTCTCTTTTTATCAGCATATCTTGCACGTATGTTTGGGTATTTCTATCATCTGTCTAGATTAGCTCAGAAATTTGCGGAAGTTTGGAATGACACCAGAAACCCTGGCAAATTTCTTCAGATGTGTAGTGGAAAGTGAGCTGACCGGCTGCATCACGGTCCTGTATGGGGACACCAAAACCCCTGAGTGTAAAGCCCTCCAAAAGGTAGTGGACACAGTCCAGGACATCACAGGCAAAACCCTCTCCACTACTGAGAACATCTACAGGGAACGCTGCCGTCGGAGAGCAGCAGCTATCATCAAGGATCCACACCACCCAGCACATGCTCTGTTCTTGCTGCTGCCACCGGGAAAGAGGTGTAGGTGCCAGGAACAGCTGTTACCACCCCCCCCCCACCCCGGCCCACCACCACTTTTAGACTCCTCATCAACAAACTCAATCAGAGTCTCATTTAAGGGCTCTAACTTGTGCACTTTATTAATTTTCTTTTCTATTCTCTCTGTGTTGCACAATCATTTTGTTTACATTCTGTTTACAGTTCTTTATTTACATGTATATGCTGTGTACAGTTTTTTCTTGCTCTACCAGTAAGTGGTAATTATCACGCATACACAGGAAAAAGAATCTCAGGGTTGTACGTGATGCTGTGTATATACTCTGACAATAAATATGAAACCTGATTTCAATCTCTGTTTCTGTGTCTCCTACCTATTTCAGAATATTTAATCTGAGTATAAGTATAACTCCAGCAATACAAATTCTGGTCAAAAAATGCTTTCTTCCTCCTTACCCAGCCCCCACCAGCTTGATCCACACCATGGACAGCAGCACAATGTTACAACGGTTTATTTATTGCCTCATTGCTCCAGTGGCCCCAGCTCGATCCTGACCTTAGCTGCTATCTATGTGGAGTATGCACGCTCTCTCGGTGACTGCCTGGATTTTTCTCGAATGCTCCATTTCTTTCCCCCACCCCCCCCCCCCCCACCCACAAACCTACAAACCTGGTCCTTCTGCCCACAATGTTGTGCCAACCCATATAAACACACTCCACAAGCAACCTGTGGTGTAATGTTCCACGGTTCTAACCCTTTCCGCTCTTACAATCCATAACCCCTATTGTTCTTATATCCATATAACTATTTTTGAGTATTTTAAATGAGTCTATTGTACCAGCCTCTGTCACCACCCGCAACAGGAGTTGGAAAGTTAATTGGCCACCATACATTACCAACTAGTGAAGTGGAGGGCAGAAGATCAGTGAAGGTGAATCATGTCATTACAGTGAAATAGCAAGGTATTGGGATTGATGGGAACAGTCTGCTGGAAGCCAGAATAGGCACGATGGGCCGAACTGCTAGTGAGAACCTCTGTATACAACTTGTAATAAGCTGGTGAGAAATTCTGTGTTCTAGTTGAGCATAGATGTTCAAACAAATAGTAGACTGCTGTCCAACCCAAAGGATGTGAGTAGGAATTTTACTCTGTATCTGACCCCAGTCTCCTGGGAGGGTATGAGGGCTCACACTGTATCTAACCCAGGGGAAGGGGAGGGGCATGGGGGGGTATGAATTTTACTGTATCTGACCCCAATCTCTTGGAAGGGTGTGAAGGCTCACACTGTATCTAACCCAGGGGGAGGGGCATAGGGTGGGATGAATTTTACTGTATCTGACCCCAATCTCTTGGGAGGGTGTGAGGGCTCACACTGTATCTAACCCAGGGGGAGGGGGAGGGGCATGGGGGGGTATGAATTTTACTGTATCTAACCCCAATCTCTTGGGAGGGTGTGAGGGCTCACACTGTATCTAACCCAGGGGGAGGGGCATGGGGGGGATGAATTTTACTGTATCTGACCTCAATCTCTTGGGAGGGTGTGAGGGCTCACACTGCATCTAACCCAGGGGGAGGGGCATAGGGGGGGATGAATTTTACTGTATCTGACCCCAATCTCTTGGGAGGGTGTGAGGGCTTAGACGTGTAATCTAACGTTTCTGATCCCAGTTTCCTGAAGGTTTGAGGCCCACTCCCTCTCTAACCAGGGGAGGGGGTAGAGATGTTATTTTATTCCATATGTGATCCCTCTCTCCTGAATGTGTGAGACCCTCTCTGTATCAGGGAATGGGGTGGTGGGAGGGCGGCAGAGTTTTACTCTGCTGGTTGTGTGTGGGGGGGGGGCGAGGGGGGGGGTGCGGTGAGAAGCTCACCGTAGGGGTCCCGGGGAGGAAGGGGCTCTCTGCCCACGTTCTGCGGAGAGTTTCACCGCAGACCAACACCAGCCAGGTAAAACATCTCAGGAGCAGGAAGTTCTGCTCGCACCTGCCTCAGCCTCAGGGTGGTGGGGGAAATAGGGGTTTATTTTTACAGCCAGCATATTTGCATAGGGCGAGTTGAGAGTCCCTGGTTTTTTTTAACACTAGGATCTTCCTCCTTCCGTCTTGCAGGAGCAAAACCCAGAGCTGCTGATCCCTGGCCCCGCAATGCAAGGTAGGAGCTGCCTGTTCGCCCTGCCGAGCCACCTCCGTGTGTGGATCTCAGCCGGGAGCTGCTCGGGGCTCCTTTCCGGAGGGAGTGGAGGTGGGGTGGGAGGGGAGAGGGGGTGTGGGTAGGGAAAGGGGAGTGTGGGTGGGGAGAGGGGTGTGTAGGAGGAGAGAGGGGAGTGGGTGGGTGGGGAGAGAGGGGTGGTGGGGGGAGGGGAGAGGGGGTGCGGGTGGGGAGAGGGGACTGTGGGTGGGGAGAGGGGGTGTGGGTGGAAGGGAAGGGGAGAGGGGGTGTAGGAGTGGAGAGGGGAGTGTGGGTGGGGAGAGGTGGGTGGGTGGGGAGAGGGGGGTGGGTGGAAGGGAAGGGGAGAGGGGGTGTAGGAGTGGAGAGGGGAGTGTGGGTGGGGAGAGGGGGGTGGGTGGGGAGAGGTGGGTGGGTGGGGAGAGGGGGGTGGGTGGAAGGGAAGGGGAGAGGGGGTGTAGGAGTGGAGAGGGGAGTGTGGGTGGGGAGCGGGGGGTGGGTGAGTGGGGAGAGAGGGGAGAGGTGGGGGGAGGGGAGAGGAGGGGGGAGGTGGGGGGAGGTGGGGGGAGGGGGGGAGGGGGGAGGTGGTGGAGGGGAGAGGTGGGGGGGGGGAGGGGGGAGGGGAGTGGTGGGTGGGGAGAGGGGGGTGCGGGTGGGGAGAGGGGACTGTGGGTGGGGAGAGGGGGTGTGGGGAATGGGGGTGTGGGAGGGGAGGAGAGAGGGGGTGTGGGAGGGGAGAGAGGGGTGTGGGTGGGGTGAGGGTGGGGAGAAGGGGGTGAGGGTGGAGTGATGGTGGGGAGAAGGAGGTGAGGGTGGGGTGAGGGTGGGGAGAAGGGGGTGAGGGTGGGGAGAAGGGGGTGTGGGTGGGGAGAAGGGGGTGTGGGTGGGGAGAAGGGGGTGTGGGAGGGGAGGTGATGAGAGTCCACCAAGATTTCAAGTGTTTTTTCCCATAAATATACAATTCAAAATTTCCATTTTCTAAATATATATGTATATAACTTTTTTTTACAAAACACAAAAACCCCTTCCCTCCCCCTTCCCAGTACACTGTCAGGGCTTACAATTGGGTTTAAAAAATCTTCATTGGTGAGATCACATTTTTATCACAGTAGGCTCCTTTTTATATTTGGACCCCTATATAATTCAAATAGGGTTGCCATATTTTTATAAATGCATCACATTTGTTCTTTAGATTGTATGTGATTTTCTCCATACATAAACAACTGTTCATCTCTGTCTTCCATTGTGCTATCTGTAGAGGGGAGCCGGATTTCCAAATAATTGCAATACATTTCTTAGCCACAGATAAAGCTATTTTAACAAATGAAATTTGGAATTTAGTTAGTTGATTATGTATTGCAAATTGCCCAGGTTGTCTGCTAAGGCCACCTCTTGTTATCCTTGTTAGTATATCTTTGTTCAGAAATATCCTGCTAGAAATGTCTCACCTTTACACATGATCATGAAGTGTGTACAAACATTTTCCTATTTCTGTTCCACATCTAAAACCCATCTCCGATATTTCCAATTTTGATTTATGTAGTTTCTGTGGAGTGAGGTATAATTGATGTAGAAAATTATATTGAACTAATCCGTATCTTACATTTATAATTGACGACATGATGTCCAAACACCAATCAGACCATCATCTTTCCATTATTACAACTTCTAAATCCAACTCCCATCTCTTTCTCGATCTCTGTCAACCTGATTTTGCACTTTCATTTTGGAGAGCAAAGTACATTTTAGATACAAACTTAGGTGTGTTCCCCAGCCAAATCATTCATTCCATCTCACCAATTTCAGGTGGGGCCAAGTTTGGTCCCCATCTTTCTATTAAGAATGATCTTAACTGGAGAAGGCAAAAGAATGTCCCATTAGCTACTCCATACTTACTTCTTAATTGTTCAAAAGACATAAGAGATTTTCCATATAACAATCATCAACCTATCTTCTTCCTTTGTCATACCATGAATTCAATATTTTGTTAGCCAGATTCATATGTACATTTTTACATAATGCTGTCTTCAGTGGTATACCTACTTTTTTTTGCCATATTCTAATTATATATATTAAGATAGGATTATCTGGGTTTTTTTGTTATTAACAATATTCCACTTAAAAATAAAGTCCTTCAGTGTCTCCTCTTTGATTGAATTCAGTTCCTTTCGAATCCTCAAAGGGGGACTGTTTTTTTCAAAGATGATAAAAAAATCTTGCTTGTGCTGAGAGATAATACGTCTTAAAATCCGAGAATCTAAGTCCTCCCAGTTTATAGTCCCATGTTAATTTTTCCAGTGCAATTCTTGGTACTTTGTTATTCCATAGGAATTGTCATATACAATTACGTAATAATTTAAAGAATTTTTGAGTTAGTACAATGGACATTTTTATACAATTTACCCTTCCTATTAATGTAATAGGCAGATCTCTCCATTTCTGTAAATCTTTCTCTATTTTTCTAGTGGTGGAATATAATTAACCATTATTACAACTTCTAAATCCAACTCCCATCTCTTTCTCGATCTCTGTCTCTAAGTTCTGTAAATTATTATCTTGTAGCGGATCACCACTGTAGTGGGTAGTGAAGTTAACAAAGAACTTGAGCTGATGAGCTGAATAGCTTACTGGTGTTCTTAGTCATTTAAAATATCTGAGATTTGTGCTCTCCATTCCACATGGCTCCCAGAACCCTTAGCGTCATTAGTCCCCAGGAATATTGCTGAAACTCTCAGGCCCGTGAAGACCCACAACTCTGAAGCTCTGGTGAAGTAAGTAGTGGCGCAGTCTGCCATGTGCCCCCCGTTCCCAGAATGGAGTGAGCAGTTAATGTCTCACTCCTGTTATGAGTAGCATTGGTTGGTGGGTGTCCCTGTGCCGGCTTAAGGCGATCTACCAAAACCATTTCTTGCCTGATGCCAATGCCTATAGCAAATGTGGAGTCATCATCCCCTAGCACTTTGAAAGGACCTTCATATGGTCGTTGCAACGGCGTCCTGTGTGCATCCCTGCACAGGAATACATAAAGGCAGTCCTTGAGTTCAGACAGAATGTATGAAGTTGTAGACCCATGCCGAGTAGTCAGGATAGGCATCAGTGTACCCACCTTCTCCTTCAAGCGTGTGAGTACTGAAGTGAGAGATTCCTGCTGCCCATGTGCTGTTGGAATGAAATCTCCTGGGACCGTTATGGGGGCTCCATACACCAATTCTGTGGAGGACGTAGCCAGGTCCTCCTTCGGCACAGTACGGTTATCTAAAAGTATCCGAGACAGTTCATCTATCTCATCTGGTCCATTAAGACATGACATGAGAGCTGTTTTCATATGATGGTGAAAACATTCCACTAAGCTATTGACTGGGGATGATAGCCTATCGGCCAATGCAGTTGTGTGCCCAGCAACTGTGCGATTGTGGACCATAGCCTAGTTGTAAACTGAGCTCCTCAGAGGAGATATGCCTGTGAATTTGTCCTCCATGAGCCTTGTTGTCATCCTAATTGAAGGGTGAGCCAATCTGTGTATGGTGTCAAACCCCCGATGTCACCGTGCAATGGGCCTCGGTGGCTACATCATAAAATAGGGAGGCATTGGGCTGGACCAAAGTGTATGTGCTCTGATTTCAGCCCTGAGATGGCCGTGCGATACACGGCCATCTCCTCATCCTCCTGCTAAGCTGCTGCCAAAGCTGTGTAGTTTATTCCAGGAGAAGGAGAATGGATGGAAGCGATGACAGTGCGGAGCAGCGTGTCGGTGACTAGATTACTTTTCCCCGCCATGTGCTTTATTGTAGTCGGAAACTCTAAAATGTAGGAAAGTTACTGTTGTTGTCGTTTTGTCCACGGATCTGACATCTTGGTGAAGCCGAAAGTCAACAGTGTGTGATCTGTGCCAACCATGAACTCTCTACCCTCAAGGAAATAATGAAAATACCATATGGCCAAATAGAGGGCAAGGGGCTCCCTGTCAAAGGCACTGTACTTCTCCTCCTGTGGTCTCAAATGACATCTAAAGAAAGCCAGGGGTTTCCAGGTGTTTTTTTTAATAATTTTTTTTATTTTTCACACTGTGAACGATATCAACCAAAATACATACAAACATTTCCCTCTTAAACATACACAGTGGCATTTTTTTCCCCTTTTATCCCCCCCTACCATCCCTCCCCCCTTCCCACCCCACTCCAAAACCAATAAACATTCAACATATACAATACAAAAAAAACATTAAAAAATGTCATCACGCAATGAAAAATAAACAAGAAAAATGTGTCATCTACTTTTACACACTGGATCAAGTCATTTTGTTTTCTTATCATTTTAGGGGATGGAGGTCCATGGTAGGTCCTCTCTGTTATGTTCCATGTACGGCTCCCAAATTTGTTTAAATCCTTTTCCCACTTTTGTTTGGGTTTATAGCTTATTTCATCATTTTCCTTCTCTTGCAGCTTGATGTACATGTTTGTTATAAATCTTTTAATTATCATTTTGTCTGTAACCACATATCCAAAGCTGCTTCCTTCTGGTAATCTCAGTCTGTTTCCCAATTTATCCTTTAAGTAGGCTTTCAGTTGACGGTATGCAAACATTGTACCATGAGTTATTCCATATTTGTACTTCAATTGTTCAAATGTTAATAAATTATTTCCCAAAAAACAATTTTCTATTTTTTAAATTCTTTTTCTCTCCCATTCTCTAAAGGAAAGGTTATTTATTGTAAAAGGGATTAGCTGATTATGCATCAATAATAATTTTGGTATTTGGTAATTTGTTTTTTTCCTTTCTAATATTGAGTAATTTATTTTTTTTCCTTTCTAATATAGAGTAAATGATGCAATACTGGTGAGCTTTTATATCGTACCAGCTTTTCATCCCACTTATAAAGTACATGTCCTGGTACCTTCTCCCCTATTTTATCTAGCTCTATCTTAGTCCAATCTGGTTTTTCCCTTGTCTGATAAAAACCTGATAAATAACTTAATTGTGCTGCTCTATAATAACTTTTAAACTTTGGTAACTGCAAACCACCTTTGGTTGTACCTCTCTGTTAATTTATTTAATGCTATCCTCAGTTTCCCCCTTTCCACAAAAATGTCCTTATTATTCTCTTTAGTTCATTAAAGAATTTCTCTATTAAGGGAATTGGTAACGATTGAAATAAGTATTGTATCCTTGGGAAGACATTTATTTTAATGCAATTTACCCTCCCTATCAACGTTAGCGGTAATTCTTTCCAATGTTCTAAGTCTTCCTGCAATTTCTTTATTAGTGGCTGATAATTTAATTTGTACAAGTGGCTTAAATTATTATCTAACCTAATACCTAGGTATCGGATGGTTTGTGTTTGCCATTTAAATGGTGATTCTTTTTTAAATTCTGTATAATCCGCATTACGCATTGGCATCACTTATTTGCATTGATCTTGTACCCCGATATTTCTCCATATTCCTACAATTTCTTATGTAGTTCTTTTATGGATATTTCTGGTTCTGTTCATTTTTATCCCTTTTATTTTCTGTTCTTGTCAGTTCTGCCAATGGTTCTATTGCTAAAGCAAACAGTGAGGGAGATAATTGACCTACTTAATTTAAATTGGTTCGATACATATCCATTTACTGTCACCTTCACCAATGGTCCATTATATAATGCTTTAATCCAATTAATATATTTTTCTGGTAGATTGAACCTCGATAATATTTTGAATAAATAATTCCATTCTACCCTGTCAAAGGTTTTTTCTTCATCTAAAGCAACAGCCACTGTTGGCATTTTATTTCCTTGAACTGCATGAATTAAATCAATAAATTTACAGACATTATCCGCTGTTCGTCTTTTCTTAATAAATCCAGTTTGGTCTTGTTTTACTATTTTTAGTACACAATTGGCCAATCTGTTTGATAATAATTTTGCTATTATCTTATAATCTGAATTAAGTAGAGATATTGGTCTATATGATGGTGGTGTTAGTTGATCCTTCCCTGTCTTTGGTATTACTGTAATTATTGCTGTCTTACATGAATCTGGCAAGTTTGGTGTCTCTTCTATCTGGTTCATTACTTCCAGGACAGGAGGAATTAATAACTCTTTAAATGTTTTATAGAATTCTATTGGGAATCTATCCTCACCAGGGGTTTTATTGTTCGGCAGCTTTTTTAATATATCCTGTACTTCCTCTATTTCAAATGTTTTTATCAGCTTGTTTTGTTCCTCCTTGCAATTTCGGCAGTTCAATTTTAGCTAAAAACTCTTCTATTTTGTCTTCCTTCCCCTTGTTCTCAGGTTGGTATAATTGTTCATAAAGTTCCTTAAAGTTCTCATTAATCGCCATTGGATTATATGTAATTTGTTTGTCCTTTTTCCTTGATGCCAATACAGTTCTTTTAGCTTGTTCTGTTTTAAGTTGTCAGGCTAATATTTTGTGTGTTTTTTCTCCTAGTTCATGATACTTTTGCTTTATTTTCATTATGTTCTTCTCCACCTTATACGTTTGTAATGTTTTGTATTTTATTTTTTTGTTCCCCAATTCTCTTCTTTTTGTTATATCATCCCTTTTTGCTAGTTCCTTTTCTGTACTTACTATCTCCCTTCCCAAATGTTCGATTTCCTGATTGTAGTTCTTTTTCATCTTAGTTACATAACTTATTATCTGCCCTCTAATGAAGGCTTTCATTGCATCCCATAATATAAATTTGTCTATCACTGATTCCGTATTTATTTCAAAGTACGTTTTAATTTGGCGTTCAATAAACTCTCTAAATTCCTGTCTTTTAAGTAGCATGGGGTTTAACCTCCATCTATATGTTCTTGGTGGGATGTCCTCCAGTTCTATTGCTAATAACAGGGGTGAATGATCAGATAGTAATCTAGCTTTATATTCAGTTTTCCTAACTCTCCCTTGAATATGGGCCGACAACAAAAAACATATCAATCCTTGAGTATGTTTTACGCCTACTCGAATAATATGAGTATTCCTTCTCCTTTGGGTGCTGCCTCCTCCATATATCCATAAGTTTCATTTCCAAATTTAACCATAAATTTGGCCACTTTATTTTTGCTAGTCTTTTGTCCAGTTTTATCCAACATTGGATCCAAATTAAGGATAAAATCTCCTCCTATCAATATATTCCCTTGTGTATCTACAATCTTCAAAAAAATATCTTGCATAAACTTTTGATCTTCCTCATTAGGTGCATATATATTGAGCACATTCCAAAATTCTGAATATATCTGACACTTTATCATTACGTACCTCCCTGCTGGATCTATTATTTCCTCCTCTATTTTGATTGGTACATTTTTATTAATTAATATAGCTACACCTCTAGCTTTTGAATTATATGATGTTGCCGCTACATGCCCTACCCAGTCTCTCTTTAATTTATTACATTCCACTTCAGTTAGATGCGTTTCCTGCACAAATGCAATGTCTGTTTTTTTTCTTTTTTCAGTAAATTTAATAGCCTCTTCCATTTAATTTGATTATGTATTCCATTAATATTTATAGTTATATAATTCAACATGCCATCTCATATCCTGTTTACACCTCATTTCCGCTTCCTCACCACCACCTTTTCCCCATTTTCATCACTCAGTTTTCCCTTTCTAAATTCAATGTATGACAACACATTTAAAACATAAAATATTTCAACAACTCCCACATCCAATATTGGTTTCCGGGTGTTGTTGAGCTGCTCCAGGACCCCACCTACCACAGTGCCTGATGCATCCACCGTCAGAGCCGTTGGCACTTCAGCCCACGGGTGCACGTGTATAGTGGCTTTCGCTAGGGCTCCTTTGGCATTGTTCCTTGGGATGTGCGAACAAGTTTGAAAAGCAGCTGCATAACTTTGGCTGCAGATGGAACGGAACGATGGTAGAAGTTAAACATGCCAACAAACTCTTGCCCTTAATGGTAGAGGGTCTTGGAATTTTGCAAATGGCCTCTACCTTGGAAGCTAGTGGGACTGGCCCGTGCTGACTGATGTGGTGGCCAAGGAAATTGATTGATGTGAGGCCAAACTGGCATTTGGCCAGGTTGATCACTAACCCGTGGACATCTAGTGCTAAGATAGTTGGCAGAGATGGCCCCGGTGCTGCTGCTACAAGGTTTTGGTGATAAGGATGTTGTCCAAATAAATTAATACGAAATCCAGGCCCCAGGTCACTGTGTCCATTAAGCATTGAAATGTCTGAGCCGTGGTTTTTAAACCAAAGGGCATACAGAGGAATTCAAATAGCCCAAAAGGGAGTCTTAGAAATGTCATCCAGATGAACTGGGATCTGATGGTACCCGCACACCAGGTCAATTTTGGAGAAAATCTTAGCGTCATGAAGAATCGCAGAGAAATTCTGTATATGGGGAACCGGGGTAGCAATCAAATGGCGATAGTCTCCACCTTCCAGAAGCCTTAGGTACCATATGCAGCAGTGAAGCTTAAGAGCTGTCAGAGCGGCAAGCAATCCCCATTGCCTCCATGCGTCAGAATTTGTCTTTAGCCAACTGCAGTTTATCCGGAGGCAGCCTATGTGCTGGTGCATGCAGAGGATGTCCATGAGTCGGAATGTGGTGCTGTACTCCATGCTTCGGTTGAGCCGTCCTGAACTGTGGAGTAATAATGCTGAGGAATTCCTCAAGGATTCTGGAGAGAGAGTCGAGGTGAGATGCTGCACGGTGCAGGGCGAGGGACTGAAAAGTCTTCAAATTAACTAGGTGGTAACCTTTGAGATCTACTAGAAGGGAGTGTGCTCACAAAAAAAATCAGCTCCCAGGAGCGGCTGTGATACATCACCAATGGTGAAGGACCAGCTGAACCAAAATGAGCTGAAATTGAGTCAAATATTTTGTGATCCGTACGTCCAGATGCTGCTGTTGATGGGGCCATGAGGGGAGGGCTCTTCTTTCCTCCATGCATATCTGTGCTGGGGGGGGGGAAGCACACTAACCTCTCCCCAATGTCAACCAGGAACCGAATGCCTGTGTCTATCCCAGAGGAAAAGAAGGTTGTCCTTGTGGCTGGTCATCGTGGCTACTACCAACGGCAGGCCTCAGTGTTTCTTGGATGTGCGCAGGGGGATGGCAGCGGGGGGCTGCAACTCCCCATCTCTGCTGGTAATAGCACCACTTTTCTCTCTCTGTGCTGTGTCCGTCTGAGTCTGATGCCACATCGCTATCTGGAGTGGGCAGGGTTCATGCCCTTTGTCGAGGCACTGTTATGCACCCAACCAAAAGTCTTCCATGCTGCTTAGCGTGCCACAACTCAACAGCATGAGCTGCTAGACAATGGGGTTCACAAAAGTCATCGTCTGCAAGCGGTAAAAGGATGTCTTCTGGCATTTGCTCAAGTAAAAAGTTGTTCAAAAAGCAGACAGGGCTTGTGTCCATCCATGAGTGCAAGGAGTGCGGTTGTCCAGGCTATCCATATGGAGAAGTCATGCTGCCCTGTTGCATCAGGAAAGGCTGAAAGTACATATGAGCAGGTCTTTGATGGCTTCATACCTGTCCTTGGCTGAAGACTGGCATAAGAAATCGACAATACGCCCTGCAGTGTCAGTCCACTGATCCAATGACATAGTAGTACTTCGCTGTGTCAGTGGTAATCTGGCTCAGATAGAACTGGGCCTCGGCCTGGTCGAACCAGACCTATGGCTGCGGTCCAAAATACTGGAAGTTTGTGTGCAATGGTGTTCTGCGCATCCATAGTGAGGTCCAAAATGTCGGTTGGACCATCGGGGTCACCACTGTAGTGGGTGGTGAAATGACAAAGAACACAAGAGACGCTATGAGCTGATGAGCTGACTAGTTTAATGGCATTCTTACAGTTGTTTAAAATATCCGAGATTCACACGCTCCCCACATCACATGACTTCCGGAAATGACACAGCTCCCAGAAGCCTTAGTGTCATTAGTCCCCGGGCCCACGAAAACCCATAACTCCAAAGCTCTGGTGAGATGAGTAGTGGTGCAGTCTGCCACAATCTGTCACTTATTCCTAAGTATTTAATTCCATCCTTTTTCCATTTAAATCTACTGCATTTTTTATATCTTTCATAAGCAAAATTCTAGTCATTATCTCACTTTTATCCATATTTATTTTATATTCCTATATTCTTGCATATTTTTCTAATATTGTTTGTAATCTTATCAATGATTCAGCCGGGTCAGACATCATCAGCAAATAAACAAATTTTATGTTCTTCTTGTCCAACTTTGAAACCCTTAATACCGGATCCCTTCTTATAATCTCTGCCAGTGGTTCAAAGACTAAGATGAATAATGCTGGAGATTAGGGACACCCCTGACTACTCGATTTACTCAAGGGAAAAATAGGTGAGATTTGGTTATTAGTTATAATTTTAGCTTGTGGTTTATGATAGAGATTTTATCCAATTTATAAATTTTCTACCTACACCAAATTTTTCCTATGTTTTAGATAAGAAAGACCATTCTGGTTGGTTGAATGCCTTTTCTACATCGAAAGAAATGGTTATGTTCGGATTCAACCTTGAATAATCTACTTAGACTATCTGAAGATTGTTTTCCTTTAACAAATCCTACCTGATCTGGATGTATTAATTTTGGTAAATACGCACCCAGTGTGACAGAGTTTATAGATGTGTTTTGGGAGATAAATTGGGAAAGGTTTGTAAGAGCAGGTCACACACAAACACTTTAAAACACAGAGTTTTTGCAGTGTGCTCAGAGACTTCAATAATGGAGTGTTGTTTGCAAAAGGCAACAAATGTAACAACATGGAGTAGCAGCTCTGTCTGGAAAAAGATAATTTACTGTCTGGAAGGTCATGTGATCTTTACAGGCAGAGAGGAGAAAAAAACACCCTTTGCTCTCAGAGTCGGAGGGAGTGAGTGACAGGAGAGACACAAACACCAGTTCCAGAGTGTTACAGCCAGCAGATAGTAGCTGGGATTTGGAAAGGACAAGCTGGCAAGCTTTTGGAAGAAGGCTTGGTCATACCCCTTGTGGTTCATACAGGAGGAGAGGACTGGCTGTCTGATGTTTCCCTTGGAATAGGAAAAACAGAAAGGAACTCTGTGGTGACCTGAAAGAAAGAGGTTATCATCTGAGTGGCTGATTAGAAAGGAATCTGTTGTGGATGTCCTGGAATAAGAAAACTCTGAAAACCAACAAGAACCTTCCTGAGTGGTAACCATTTACCTGTTAATGACCAAAGTCTGGTGAACTTTATTAATGTTAACTTCTGTGCACAGTACAAGAATTGCTTGCAACCAGTGAGATTGGACTGTGAACCAAAGAATTTCTCTGAACTTACACACACACATTACACACACGTGCACTTAGAATTAGAAGGACACACGTGCGCTTAGAATTAGAAGGACACACGTGCGCTTAGAATTAGAAGGACACGCGTGCGCTTAGAATTAGAAGGGGGTTAAGTGAGTCAAAAGAGATAAGTTAAAGTTTGATTCATGTTCAAAGATAATTAAAAGCAACTTTTGTTTAAGTAACCCTTTGTCATGGTGAATATTTATTGCTGCTGGTGTTTAGGGTCCTCTGGACTTGTAACACCCAGACTGTTGGCCTTTGCTAGAATGTTATAGTTAGTGCATTCAAAAATGATATTGGTCTGTGTGTTGAAGTTTTTAGTGGAACTCTACCTTTTTTCATTTAGCATTGTAATGATAGCAGTTGATAATGTTTCTGGGAAGGTCTGGGTCTTCACCACATCCATCAAAAGATCCATCAACAAATCTTTAAATTGTCTATAGAACTCAGGAAGAAAATCTTCTTCCCCCAGGGACTTATTGGCTTGCAAAGTCCCCTGAGCTTTCTCTCTTTCTTCCCTTGATAAACAGGAATATAAATCATCTCTTTCTCTCTCTTCTAATTTAAGAAGTTCAACATTTGTTAAAAATTCTTCCATTTCATTTTCATCTCTGACTAATTCTGATTTATGTAGTTTCATATAGTATTGTGTAAATGTACTTTTTTTGATTGTATGTTATAGAATCAGCTTCTATTTCTATTGCATTTATCATTATGGATGACTCCCCTGCTTTAACCTGCCAAGATAACACTTTATGCACCTGTTCTCCTAGTTCATAATAATTTTGTTCAGTTTTTAAAAATTATTTTTCCGTTCTATATGTTTGTAGTGGGTTATATCGTAACTGTTTGTTCTCTAATATTCCATATTTTTATTGCATTCGTGATAACTGATATTTTTTTTCCAATTTTGTTATATCCTTCTCTAGACCTTCTAATTCTCTCACATATTCTCTCTTAAGAATTTTAGTGTAAGAAATTATTTTTCCACTCAGATAAGCTTTAAGCGATTTCCATAGTAGATACTTTCCTGCTTTTCCATTCTTGTGATAGATAACGTAAACGGTGAGTACTCTGATAAAAGTCTTGCCTTTTTTTACCGCTCTACTTTGTAACTGAGCAGACATTAAAAATAGGTCAACCTATCTATGTGAGTCATGTACCCTTGAATAGAACTAATAATCTCTTTCTAAGGAATTGGAATTACTGTTCTCACTGATTTGTCCAATATTGGATCTAAGCAGAAATTGAAATCTGCTCCAGTCAATATATTTTGCCTTCCCCCTGTGGTTTTTAAAAAGATGTCCTTCATAAAGATTTCATCATCATATTTTGGGGCATAAATTTTCTGCATAAATTTAACATTGTGCCTTTACAAATCTTCCAGCTTGATCGGTTAAAGTCTCTTCGATTACTATTGGTATATTTTTTTAATTAAAATCGCCGCACCTATTACTTGCCCCACCCATCCTTTTTTAAATTTTGTATGTGTGACAGAGTATTTAGAGGTGGTTTGGGAGGAATTGTTTGAGCAGCTTGCACACATTTCAAAACACAGAATTTTTGCAGGACTTTTGCAGAATGCTTTTTGCAGGAGGAAACAAAGTATCGACAGCAGGTTTCCTGGAAGAGCATGTGATCTTCACAGGGAGAGAAGAGTTTTGCTCTCAGAGAGGGAGGGTGTGAAACAGAGAGGAGAGAGACAGAAATCCGTTCCAGAGGGACAAGCTGGCAAACTTTGGAAGGCTGCCTGGTCAAAGGGGAAGGCTGGTAGTCTGAAAGGTGACCTGAAAGAAAGAGGATCACCTGGAGAACCCTAAAGGGGAAAAGTTTCGTCAGCAAGACTGATTGAGAAGGAATCAGTTGCGGATGTCCTGGAAAAGGAATCTCTCTTTGAAAACCAGCAAGAACCCTCCTGAGTGGTAACCATTTGCCTGTTAAACTCCAAAGACTGGTGAACTTTGTTAATCCTAACTTCTGTGCACAGTACAAGAATTGCCTGCAACCAGTGAGATTGGACTGTGATCCAAAGAACTTTTCTAATCTTAAATATACATTACACACACCTGCGCTTAGTATTAGAGGGGGGGGAGGGATTAAATAGGTTAAGTAAGTAGGTTAAGTAATAAGTTTTCTTGTTCAATTATAATTAAAAACTACTTTTATGTAAGTAACCCTGTGTTGTGGTTCATATCTATTGCTGCAGGCTTTTGGGGTCCTCTAGACTCCATAACACATGTTCCAATTTGGTAAGATGTGTTTCTTGTTAAAAAAAACTGTATCTGCCTTTAATTTTTTTTCAGTTTGCCAAGACCTGCTTTCTCTTCACCGTCCCATTAATTTTATTAATATTAAAACTGATAAATTTCAATGTTCAGTCTATATACTTCTTTAAAATAATTTTTTTAACAGTAAAATCTCTTTGATACTTTAAATAATAAAGCGATCCTTCCCCTTTAATAAAAACACAGTGTCCCTGTCCCAACAGTGACGTATACGTAGACTCCTGAAAGCCAGCGAAAAAAGCCCACAGAATCTCTTGAGGAAGAAGAACCTCTCCCTTTGGCACCATCTTTTCTTTGCTACTCCTTTCCAGACACCATTCTCCCCCTTGGACCAGAGTTTCCACCCTGCTACCACTTTTTCCAGATTTTTTTCCTTTTTACTGAGCTCTCTGTGAACATTTCTATACCTTTTAGTTTTAAACAATAAATACAAGACGGTTTAGCAAAATTAAAAAGTACAACTTTTACTTAGTGCCATTATAAATATTTTCTCAATCTTCTCCTTCAGCAATCTCAGTCTTTTTTTTTACAAACCTCAGAAAACCTTCCTCCTTGTTCTTGGTCTTGAAAAATCACTAGTTCCCTTCTGCTATTTCAACCCTTAAAATTGTGGGGTATATCATTGAGTATTTCAAGTTTTTTAGTATGTAATTGTCTTTCCTTTGTTTAATTAAGGTCGGGCTAAAGTCTTGTTAAAATAGTAACTTTACAAGATCAACCTTGGGTGGGCCATTATTCTGCTTAGAGCAGGGTTTCCCAACCAGGGATGTGAGATAGCATTCCAGGGGGTGCGAGATAACATTTCAGTTTTTTTTTTATAAATCCATACTCCTTCAATTTGGATAATATGTCGGATGATGAAGAGCTGAAGGAAGATCTTATTGAACTGCGCACAAATCATGTTCTTGAAATGCAGTTTGAAAGCAAAACTTTGGAACAAAATTGGTGTTCAGCAATGGACATGTTTCCAAGACTTTGTGAAAAAGCACAAACTGTGCTCATCCCATTCGCAACGACATACTTATGCGAGTCTGGCTTTAGGGCCCTTTTGTCAATCAAGACAGAATCTAGAAATCGCTTGGGTGCACAGGCAGACCCGCGGATTGGTATCAGCAACAAAGTGCCACGTTTTGAAAAACTCAAGCAATAAACAGGAACAAAAGAGTCATTAAATTTAAATAGGCTTTTGAACGTTTGAACATTAGTTCTTAAATTTTTTTAAAGAAATCTCATGCATGGATGAAAATTTAATTTTTTTGTAGGGTTTATGCAACTTTGAATTTGTTGTAATATTTTTTCTTTTCCGTATGTTTCATTTTTGTTTATATATTATTAAAAATTAATTATACAAATTTGTTTTGGTCACCTTCATCATTATTCTTAAATAAATTATTACTTTAAGGGGTGCGAGAACATATTAAAATTTTTTAGGGGTGCGGGGCATAAAAAAGGTTGGGAACCACTGGCTGGATTTTGATGAACCACTGGGAACCATATGCTGATCCCAGAATTATCTCCCATTCTCAGTAGCTTAAAAGTCTCACCAGAACTGGTCTTGGTTTCTGGTCGCTGGCTCTTTTGGGTCCAAGTGTTCGGAAAGCTCTCTCGATATACAGTTTTTCTCCAAATTTGTCTTCCAATACTTGTGGGATCCATTTTTGAAAAAAGTTCACCAGGTCTCTTCCATCGATTCCTTTCTTCAGTCCAATAATTCGGATGTTATTCGGTCGACTGAAGTTCTCTACATGGTCAATTTTGTCCAACAGTCCTTGTTTATCCGATTCCCATTCTTTGTTTTTTTTTAAACAAAGCCTTGAGTTTTTCATGTGTTCCATCAATTCAATCTCTGCTCGACCCGTTCTCTCTACCAGGTCTTCAATTATCTCTTTTATTTCATTCATTTTCTCTTTCATATCTCTCATCACTGTTTCAACACCTATGAATCGGTTACCCAAATTCTCCATTTTTTTCCAGGATGATGCTCACTTCTGCCTGGCTCTGCCACTCCCGTTACCATTTTTGCTCCGCTCCCTTTCGGACTTTCATGTGAAGTTCCCGGTTGAAGGAGTTCTTGGCTGCTTTAGTTTCTTTGTTCTAGCCTTGTCCACTTTTGATGAAGAAAATCTTGATTTTTAAGTTTTAAATGTCTATTTAGCACACTTTATGGAGTCCTCAAACAAACTCTGAGTGAGGTGTCTGTCCTTGGAGGGTGTTCAGTGCTTGAGCTGTGTTGGTGGGGGGGGGGGGTTGTTGAGGGTAGACAGTAGGCAAACTTCCCCCAACTCCTGCTGGAGGAAGTCAGTGAGTCAGGCAGCATCTGTGGAGAGGGAGGGGAGGGGATAGCTGGTAGGAAGAGCTGAGAGGGATGGGTGAGACAGGGGATGGCCACCTCCAAATTTCCAAAAAGGAGGACATGGTCATTGGCCACCATATGGATACAGTGTGTTTGCATTGTTGTTTTTGCAATACGTTTACATTTTATTAAAAAAAATGTTTTTAACATATATGGTAACCTATAACCATGTTCTCCTTTAGGAATGGCCACCCTATGAGGTGGAACCAGGTGAGGAAGGAATGATGGAGCTGTGAGGGGGATAGAGGAGGGAGTCGGGGCTGGTGGATGATAGATAGAAACAGATAGAAGAGAAAAATAGAGCAGGAGGAGTCAGGTAAGAGGATGGAAGAGGGTAGACAGGTTGAAGGATGATGCGGAGTCTCAAGAGGTTTATAGATACAGGAATCTGATGCATAGGGAAAGTAGTGAGGGAGGTGGTAAGGAAGGTGGTGGGGGAGGTGGTGAAGAAAGTGGTAGAGGAGGCGTTAGGTGAAGTGAGGGAGGTGGTGGGGAGGCATTGAGGGAGGCAGTAGGGGAGGTGGTGAGGGAGGCAGTAGGGGAGGTAGTGAAGGAAGTGGTGAGGGAGGTAGTGATGGAGGTGATAGTGCAGGCAATGGGGAGGTGGGACAGAAGGCAGTGGGGAAGGTGATGGGGAGTTAGTGAGAGAGGTAGTGAGGGAAGTGGCGAGGGAGGTGACGATGGAGGTAGTGAGGGAGGTGGTGGGGAAGGGTTGGCGGGTCAATGGACAGAGATAGGAGAACCAGTTGGTTGCTCGAGGATGATAGGCAGATTGAACCAGGTGATATGGGGGGGGGGGGGGGGAACTGAAGGGTTTGTAAAAGGCATGATTGGGGTGAGAGCACCCGGATTCAAAGGAGAGGAAAGGGAACACTGGGGGAGTGGGTGAGCAGAAGTTGGAAAAGTCACTGTTCACACCATTGGACTGTAAACTATCCAAGAGGAAAATGAAGTTTTCTTTGAGTTTGCATTTAGCTTCACCTTGGCAGAGGAGACATCCAAGGGCAGGCAGGGTCATAGTGGGAATGGGAAGGGGAGTAGAAATGGCATCCAACCAGGAGCTCAAGATGGCCATTGTGGAGAGAGTACAGGTGATCTCAGAAAAGGGTGCCTGGTCTCACCTCTTTACACTAGATCTTTCCCCTCTTCACCTTCAGTCTTCATTCAAAGTCTTGGCCTGAAAAAGTGACCAACCCCCTGCCTCCACAGATACTGCCAGACCCATCATCTCTTTGGTTTTCTGCTCCCATTACAGCATAAGCAAGTTCTCGCTTGTGGATTGATTGTCCACAGCAGGCATTTAACATACCTGCTATCCTGGCTGTGTCAATGTGATCTTCTGGATTGGATTTGGCCCCATCAATTTGGGATGTCTGAGGAATTTTCTACTATTCCCTGCCTCCATTTTTTAACCAGCACTTTAATGTAGGCGATCCATTTAATCAGAATGCACAAAGCATCCTGAGTGTGAAGGCAGATAACTTCCTGCTGGTCTTTCCTAGGTGTGTAAAATCCCATCAGTATAACAGCACAACAGGAAATTTGGTGCAGAAAGTTCATCATGAAGAAAATAAAATGATTTATTATTTTTATGAATGACAAGACTAAACTGAATTGTCCATGGTCACATGTACCAGGATGCAGGAAAAAGCTTTGCTATCCAGCTGATTAACTTATACAACAGGTTGTGCAACAATAAATAAACAATCACAGCAGAGGGAGTGGTATACAATAGGGTGGTGAATCTGTGGAGTTTGTTGCCACAGGCAGTGTGCAGGCCAGGTGTTGTGACGGGTTATATTATATATAAATGTTTTTTAAAAGTGAGAGATTGTGGGGGGGGTGGTTTAGTGTGTAGGTCACCACAAACAGAGAAACACTTCACAAAAGAGATCTCATTTTTGAAATGCAAGAGCTATGCATAAGTAGAGACTTCATGTCCACGGTGACTTTACACAAACTTTGAAGAAGGCCTATGGAGACTTCACAAGTCGGTGTTAATTGGACTGATGCTGTGGAGTAAATGAACTATAGTTTTGAAAGCAACAGATGGCCAGGCTCAAGAAACTGATTCCGGTGCTGCAATTTGTCTGGTTGCAGTTTTCTGTTCTAAGACAGTCGTGCATGTAGAGAGAGAGAAAAGACCAAACAGCTCTTCTCTAAGAGAGAGAGAGAGAATTCAGTTGGAGTTCTGCAGTGTTTTTTAAAAGCTGCAGCATGACAAGCTGGCTGGGGCTTGTTGAAGACCCCATTTTGGAAGGTGGGTTGTGTGTGAGTTCTGAGTTTAGCCTGGTGAAAACCCTTGTTGTCCTTACAAGAGGAAATGGCTAACAAGAGTGTTTCACCTGAAATAAGGGAAACAAGAGGAACCTCTGTGGTGACCTGGAAGAAGAGGTTATCATTTGGAAAACCCTGATAGGGAAAGTTTCTTCGGCAAGACACTGAAGTGACTGATGGAAGTAAATCAGTTTGTGTATGTGCGTGTGTGCGCGTGTGCGTGTGTTCCTGAGCACAAACAATTTACCGATAGGCACGAGAGCCTGGTGAAATTTCATAAATGTTAAATTCAGTGCTCATAATAATTGCCTGATATAAGTGAACTTGGAGGAGTGAAAAGTGAACGATTGGACTGTGAATCAAAGAACTTTCCTGAATATACACGCATTACATACATGTGCACTTAGAATTAGAAGGGGGTTAAGTTAATAGTAATAAGTTAAAAAGTTTGATTATTTTTTTATGTTTAAAGAAAATTAAAAGTAACTTTTGTTTAAGTAACCATTTGTCTTGGTGAATTTCTATTGCTGCTGGGGTTTTGGGTCCTCTGGGCCTGTAACAGTGTATTTAGGGCAGAGATTGATAGGTTCTTGATTTGCCAGTGCATCAAAAGTTCTGGGGAGAAGGCCAGGCAGTGGGGCTGTGGGAATATGGGTAAGCTCATGATTGAATGGTGGGGCAGACTCATGAGCTTACCTATGCCTTCTGGTCTAATAGTCAAATAGTGCATGGTATTGCAAAAAGAACAGTTAAAAACAGTGCAAGGGCATCATTGTTTTCCAGTGAGATCCATTTGACAGAAGGAAAGAGGCATATCTTGAATTTGAAAGTTTGTGTTTTCAAGCTCCTGGATCTTCTGCCCAATGGAAGGGGGGAGATAGGTCCTTTACCATGTTGGTAGCTTTCTGAGTCAGTGAGAGGTATCGACGGAGTCAATGGGATGGCCTGAGCTGCGTTCACAACTCTCTGCAGTTTCTTGCGGTCTCGGGTAGAGGAGTTTACGTACCTCACTGTGATGCAACCAGGCAGGATACTTCCTTTGGTGGATCTGTAAAATTTGATAGGAACTTGGTAATGACAGGCAATCTTCGAAAATCACCAGAGACATCTGGGAAAGAACATATATTTTGATGAAAGGCTGTAATTCAGAATCATTATCTCTTTCTTCCTATGGAGTATATTCTCAGAATTTCAGATTTCCAGCGTCTGGATAGCTTTCCTTTATGAAAACAGGAGCGTTCCACTGGCTGGCCTCCGTCATAGCAACCAAGAATCAGCCATCCGTCCAATTCACTGATGTCCATTGGGGAGGGAAACCTGCCATCTTTGTTCCGCAGCAAAGAGGTGTCGGTGCCACAAGACTCAAACCAGCACGTTCAGGAACAGCTGCCACCCCTCCACCATCAGACTCCTCAACGACAAACTCAATCATTTATGGATTCTTACTTTTTTACTCTATTGGTCATTTTTCTTCTCACTATATATTGCAGTCAGTTTGTTTACATTTCTTTATTTGTTTACATGTGTACATTATGTGCAGAATTTTTTTGCACGACCAATAAGTGGTGATTCTGCCTCACCCACAGGAAAAAGAATCTTAAGGTTCTATATATGATGTCATGTACGTGTTCTGACAATAAATCTGAATCTAAAATTTGAAAATCTGAATGACGAATAGAAATAAATTAGCATCACTAAAGGAAACAGATTTTGGAGAATTTAATGAGGCTGAAAACCTATACAGTAAATCCTTAGGACCTGATGACCTGTTTTGAAAGCGGTGGCAATGGGAATAATAGATGCAAGGCTTGTCATCTTCCAAAGGTCCATGGATTCTAAAATGTGTCCACAGATTGGAAGGTACTAAATGTAACTCCACTATTGAAGAAAGGAGGAAGAGAGAAAATGGGGAACTACAGACCATTTAACCTGGCATCAGCAACAATCTATTAGGGAGGTGGTAATGACACACGAGGTAATACGTAATAGGAATGGGCAAGATCAATGTGGATTTAAGTGAGGTCATCCACATTGGTGGAAGTAACCATTTGGACGGTGAGAGACCAGCACGGTTAGTGTGGTGGTTAGTTCAAATTTATACAGCGTTAGCACCCCGGGTTCAAATCCAGCACTGTCTGTCAGGAGTTTGTATGTTCTCCTCATGTCCACATGGGGTTCCTCCCACCCTTTCAAAACAAAAACATGTTCGGGGCTCGTAGGTTGAGGGGTGTATTTTGGTGGCACAGAATTGTAGGCTGAAGGGCCTGTTATCATGCTGTAAAAAATGTAATGATTAGATTCAAAAATTATTAGATTATTGCAAAGATATTGGTGTGACAGATCCCGTACACACATAACACCATGTTGATATGCAGTTAAAACAAGCAATTAGAAAGGCAAATAGTATATTAACCTTTGCAAGAGGATTTGAATACAAGAGAAATAATGTTTTACTGAATTTATATTGGAACCAAGAGAGTTGGCACCTGGAATATTGTGGACAGGTCTGATCTTCTCACCTGAGAAAGGATATTGTCCAATAGAGACGGCAATGAAGGTTTACCAGATTGATTCCCAGGATGGAAGTGTTATTCTCTTCGGAGAAATTAATTAGGTAGGCACTCACACATTTAAGGCTCAAAGATGTGGTACTCTCTCATCCTTTACTTCTATTAGACTAACGGCTACTGACATACAAGGTCATATATATGGAGGAGTGATATCATGGCGTGGGCATCATGCTGACTGGGTCCCTTCAAACTAATAAGATTACAGCGGTCCCAGGGCTACAAGTGAGAATAGATCTCATGAGTAATTATAATTATAAAAGGGAAAGTATTTAATAATAATCAGGGCACATAGTCCTTATAGCATTCAGGTGGTCTTCTTTCTCTTTTGGTCCGCCTCGGCATGGTTTGCCGTGCTGGTCCTTGCTCGGGACCCATAGATAGTCAGGTTGGTGGTCAAGACTGCTCCCCACCTCACTTGGCCTGAGAGGTGGGGTAGTCGGGGCAGGCCACGGCAGGTCTGGTTCCACCTCCTCCAGTTCATGAGGCAGTTCATGGATCTTAGTGTTAGTCGATGCTCATAATTGGTCAATGTGTCGCTTCCACAATCTGACCCCACTAGAACAGAGTATGAGCAGGGGCTCATCCTACCACCCATGGGTCTTTATATTGCCTATAATCTTGCACCAGAACACTCTCGCCCATTTCCAATGTTCTAGGTGAGATCTGTGGCGATGATGTTTTTTTGCAATCGGAGACCCAGATCTGGTTGCGGCCAAACATTAATTCTGCTGGGGTGCATTTTGTGGTAGAATGCAGCATGTTTCTGTATCCCAATAAGAAATCTGCGATTTTGTGTGTCCAGGAGGCATTTAGAAATTTCATGGTTTTCATTGCTTTTTTGAATGTTTGTACAAAATGTTCTGCCTCCTCATTAGTACTTGGGTGATAGGGTGACGACAAAATATGTCTGATATTGTTGTCGCCCATAAATTTTTTTAAATGTTCTGATACAAATTGAGGCCCATTGTCTGTAACTAATTCATAAGGCAATCCATAAGTGGCAAAGATAGCTCGCAGGCAGTCAATCATGGGATCTGCTTTGGTATTTTTCAGCTGTGAAGCAACTGGCCATTTGGAGTGTGCGTCCATAGCTATTAGGAAAGTCTCACCCATGAATGGTCCAGCGAAGTCTACATGAATCCAATGCCAGGATTTGGATGACATTTCCATGGGTTAGCTTCAGCTTGCGGCATTTTTGGCTGCATTGTCTGACATACTAGCATTCTCTTACTGTTGTTTCAATGTCTCTGTCTATGGAGGGCCACCAGACATGCATCTGGGCCAGTGTTTTCATTCGTACCATTCCCAAATGGTTGTGTAGTTCTGATAACATGGTAGTTTGCCATTTGGCTGGAATAATTGAACGGGTACCCCATAGTAAATATCCTTCTTCGACTGATAGTTTACGGCAATGTGTGTGGTAAGGTTTTAGATCTTCAGGGTTGACTTCAGATTCAGGCCACCCATTAAGGATGAAGTATAGGATCTTGCTTAATGTTGCCTATGTTCGGGTTTCCTTTGCGATCATCTGGGCTGTAATGGGCAGTTGTTGAAGTTGTTCTTGGTTGATCGCTGCTACCTCTGCTCTCCATTTAATAATTTCTTCTCATTGCTCTGTCTCAGGTAGCAGCATGCGTGATAAGGCATCTGCATGGCTGTTGAGTGTTCCTGGTTTGCTTCATATCATAAGTATACGCCGCTAGTAGCATGGCCCATCTGTGAATTCTGGCCGCAGCTAATACTGGTCTACCTTTGTGTGGCCCCAGGATTAAACTAAGAGGCTTGTTGTCTGTGATCGGGGTGAATTTTCTTCCGTAAAGATATTGGTGGAATTTTTTTTACACCAAAAATTATTGCCAATCCTTCTTTTTCTAGTTGGGCGTAATTGCATCTGCTTGTGGTTAATGTTCGCGAAACCTTTTTGCTCACCTTTTTCTTTGATTTGGGATAGAATCGCTCCCACTGGTGAAGCATCCACGGCTCGTATAATTTCTTCACTAGAGTCGTAGTGGATCAGCACCTTATTTGTTGATATTAGTATTTCCTTTAGTTGATCGACTGTGTTTTTGGCTTCTGTGTTCCAATACCATGTTTGATCTTGAGTAATTGGTTCAGTGGGCTGCATAGTGTAGACATATTAGGGATATGTTTTTGGTAGTGATTAACAAGTCCTAGGAAGGACTGTAATTCCGATTTGTTGGTCGGGTATGGGGCCTTGCGAATGGCTTCTGTTCCTGCTGGATTCATTCGCAACCCTCTCATTGTCGATTGTAAACCAAAGGTATGTTACTGAGGGGCACACGAAGACACATTTGTCCTTTCATAATCGTATATTAGCCTTTTCAAGGTTTTGTAAGTGTTCACTGTCGTTTCGGCCTGTGACGAAGATATCATTGAGTTAACACCCAACTGAGAGTCCATGTAGTCATTTGTCCATTGTTGGTTGGAAAATCCCAGGTGATGCTGATATTCCGTAAGGGCCCGTGTACAGGTGAATAGTCCCAGATGGGGATTGATGGTCACATATTCCCTTGATTTTTCTTGTCCAATTCTATCTGTTGATATGCTTGTGACAAATCTAGTTTTGTGAATTTTTGCCCTCCATTTAGTGCCTGGAACAATTCTTCTCCCTTGGGCATGGGGTGTTCGGGTATTTTGAGTGATGGATTGATGTTGATTTTGTAATCACCACAAATGGGAATTTCGCCATTTGCTTTTCGTACGGGTACGATGGGCGCTGCCCGATCGCTGTATTTTATTGGTTCTAATATGCCTTCTTGTTTTAGTCTGTATAATTCAGCCTCAATTTTCCCTTTCATAGCAAATGGGACTGTTCTGGCTTTGAAGAATTTTGGTTCTGGATTATCTTTTAATTGCAGTTTGGCTTGAACACCTTTGATTTCCCCCATTTTTTGTTGGAAAACCACTGTGTGGTTGTTGAGGATTTGGTCGAGTTCTGGCTGGGAAGTCTTCGTGTGGTTTACATTTAGTATTGAACCGATTTCCAGCTACTCTAGGGGAATGTGTTGTAGCCAGTTTCTTCATCGCCACTGTTGTGTATGCACTCACACAATAAAGACTCAGAGAACGAGGATCAAAGCTTCCACCAAGGCTTCAAGGTTTCTTTTATTATCACGTGTCGAAATGTAATGTAGATGATAGGCCAACATTAGTCTGTTGGTTTGCAGAGGAGCTAGTGGAGTTGTTCAAGTGAACCGGTACGGACTTGAAGGGCCGACATGGCCTGTTTCCGTGCTGTAAATGGTTATATGTGATGCTTTCTCGTCCTTTACTTCTATTAGACTAACATGGCTACTGAAACACAGGGTTATATATATATATATTGAAGAGTGACAGCAAGACGTCGGCATCATGATGTCCAGCAGAGGGCGGGCTTATACCCAACACTATACTCATTATTGTTTAGAAGATTGGGAGATGATATCATTCAAAATACAACATTTCTGTGAAGGTTGCCTAGATAGGCAATGGATTACATTTCCCATGGCCAAAGAACCATAGAGCAATACAGCACAGAAACAGGCCCTTCATGCTTTCTAATTGTGTTGAACTATTTTTTTGCCTCGACCCACTGACCTTCACTTAGTCTAAGTGTCCCTGGAGAATGTAGTGGCTCAGTTTGGATTCCATACAGATTTTCCCGAGTGTTATCACCTTATGGCCTCTAACTCAGGGCCTCATGTGTAACACACGAATAGTCCTAATGTCCATCCTTATCCCATACATACATGTAAACAAAGAACAAAGTAATACAGATGATAAGGCCATCCAACCACATGCCTCCACTATCAATCAATGGGAGAATCTTCTTTCCACACCTCGCTCCAACCTTAACCCTTGATCCCTAAATATCTAAATGTTTAACGATCAACACAGAAGATACTTAGGACACCAAACAGGAGAGGAACAGAGCCTCTGGCCGTCGATGTCTGTGCTGTCTTGAAGATCTAAATCAAGGTTTAAAAGCTGGTAATGCACATCGAGCCAGTCAGCAAATGAAGAAATAATCATTCATCCAGAATAAAAGGGCATTGGGAATCAGCCAATTAAAAACCTCTCCAGTGCTTTGATAGAATCGATCATGCTTAAAGCTGAGATTGTTATATTTCTAAATTTTTGATATTTGGTTTGTTATAAACTGTCTGCTTTGCTGCAAGATGGGGCTTTTCTTATCTACATTTTGTTGCTTATGACCTCTTTAGGCCTGTGCTACTGAAAATATTAGAATCGTAGAGTTTTACACAACATAAAACAGGCCATGGAGATCAAGTTGTCTTCTGAAGCTAGTGCCATTTGCCTGTGTTCATCCCATAATCCCTCTAAACTTTTCCTTTCTGTGCACCTGTCTAAATGTTTTCAAAATATTGTAATTAGATCTGCTGCTTCTACTTTCTCTGGCAACTTATTCCATGTGACCACCATCCTCTGGGTGAAGATGCCCCCTCAGGTCTCTCTTAAATCTTTCTCTTCTCTCCTTAAATCTATGCCCTCTAGTTTTAGATTCCCCTATCGTATGAAAAATACAATGGCTCTCTATACCCCTCATGATTTTATAAACCTTGGCCTCCTAAGCTCCAAGGAGAAAAGTCCAAGCCTATCGAGCCTCTCCTTATAACTGAAGCCTTTCAATCCAGGCAACATTCTCATGCCTGACGAAGGGCCCAGGCCTGAAATATTGGTTCTTTTTATTTTCTATGGACGCTTCATGTCCTACTGAATTTCTTCAGCACTTTTGCATATTCCACTACAATCCCAGCATCTGTAGACTTCGCCGTTTATCCCCAACGTATTGTAGAATTGTAGCATGAACTCATTGACTTGACTGATGAAGGCAAGTGTGCCAAACACTTACTTCACTGTCGTCTACCTGTTTTCCCACTTATAATTGTTGTAAAGAAAATATTTTAAAATTTATTCTTGCTTCAGAAACAAAAGAGGTGTTAGGCACCTGTTATAAGTTCAAACAAACTACTTCATTCTGATTACACAAAGATTATATAAAACTATTCATTAACAAAATACAGAAGGAAAATACTTATGAACCATTTCAATTCAATGTCATGGAACCCTGCGTAACAACCTTATTTCTGCATTCTTGCTTCTCTCTTGTGTCAACCTGTTTGCACGAACTCATTTTTTATTTCAAAATAGACTTTATTCACAATATAAATATTATACAGTGCAAGATCTTTTCACATTCAAACAGTGTAAAATCTCTTAACATTCCTAGTGTCAATTGTTATGCCCCAAACAAGCAGCAAAGAGAAGACACATTTCAATTGGTTCAATTTTAACTCTATATTTATTTACAACAATTAACAATTTCAGTGTCTTCCCCAAATTAACCCACTTTAGTACAGAACTAAATATATTTTCAAAAAGTGTGTGTGTGCAAAAACCCCAGACAACACTGTTTGTACCTAATATTTCAAAAGACAAAGGAAGAACTCCAAAGTGCTCAGCCCTGTCAGGAAAGTCAACGGCTTTACAAGGGCTAACGTATGAGGAATGTTTGGCAGCTCCTGGATTGTATTTATTGGAGTATGGAAGAATGAGAGGGGGATCTCATAAAGACATTTCGAATTTTGAAAGGTTTTGACAGAGTGGATGTGGATAAGATGTTTCCTTTGGTGGGTGAATCAAGGACAAGAGGGCATAGTCCTAAAATTTAAAATAGAGATGAGAAAAAACTTTAGTCAGAGGATCGTGGATTTTTGGAACTCATCGCTGCATACAGCAGTGGAGGCCCGATCGGTGGGAGAGTTTAAGCTGAAGATTGGTAAGTTTCAGGTGATATGGGGAAAAGGCTGGCAATTGGTACGAGGTGTCAGTATAGTTCAGCTTAGGGTAGAGCTGCAGAAAAGACTCGATGGGCCAAGTGGCCCAATTCTGTTCCTTTATCTTGTGATCTTGTGAAAACAGAAAACACCATCCTCAAAGTTACTTCTCAATGTTCAGTTCTTCAACTGAATAATGAGAAGGACATCCAAAATTGAACACTGACGATAACAAGAGGGAGTGGTGCCACAGACTTACAGCTCCTCCACAGGCCTTGGCACAACAGGCTTTCCAAATGGCTCCTTCACGAGAAGACATTAAGTGACTTCCTCTGTCACACCCAAGTTTAGTCTGCTAGAACCATTCTCAACCCAGAGAGAACCGTGTCTCTGAGTCTCCTTCTGGGCTAAACTGATGAACTCTCTCGTCTTCCTTTCTCCGGTTTCTTCCGGCTGATCTCTCGTGACTCCTTCACATTGCTGCAATTAAGTCTTTTTCTCACTTTCCCTTTTATGCATAGTCTGACATTGGCCAATTCGCTCAGTCTGTAAAATAGAAAGCTGCAGAAGAAATCCATTTCTTTAAGTCACCCCCCATCATCCAAACAGTCATAGTCCATAATGCAACCCTCGTGCAACAGCAATACCATTTCTCCTCGAAACCCACCAACTCCCACAACTACCTCAACTACTGCTCTTCCCATCCTGTCCCCTGTTAAGATACCATTCCATTCTCCCAATTCCTCTGTCTCCATCACATCTGCACCCAGGATGAGGATTTCCATTCCAGATCTGTAACCGTCTGTACTGCCTGAATCAAATAAATAGTTAATAGGCTGCCTATTTACCTCCACTTTCATCGTGGATGGCTGCAAATCGTAGGATTTATCTTCAAAGAAGCCAGGATTGGATCTCCTTGGGGCAGTGGCCTGTAGGACCTTGCCTCATCACTGGTCGATCCGCTGGATGATTCAGAAGAAGTCGAAGTTGAAGTCGGGCTAGATGAATAATTGATTCTCCAGCTCAGCGTTGTGGCGTTATGACAATGACCTTGCTTAGTATCACCGCTTAAGCACTTCTTCTTTTGCTCGCCACGAGTGCCAGATGTCGACTCTTCCCGCAGTTGGTGCGGGTCTTCTCTTGCCGTGCGGGGCTCTGGTTGCGGGCATGTAGTGCCAAGCTGCAGAAGTTGCACTTCAGGGACTGGCTTTTGCGCTGCGGTTTCATAGTGCTCAGTAGCGAATCTTCACTATGGGTCAGTCTGAGGGGTGCCACTTCTGCACTTCTGCCCTGCATGAATGCTTTCGCCCCTTGTAGAGCAGTTAGAAGCATCTTCGCTTGTTGCAGAGCCGCATTAAAGGTCAAACCTGGAGTCTCCAGTGGACGCTCTCTATGGTATCTGGATTTCAGACCGCTTATGAACGTGTCTAACATCAGGAACTCACAGTGGGCTTCAGTCGTGATGGCAGCGCAGGCACAGCCCCTGGAGAGCCCTTTCAGGGCGAATGCGAAAACATCTACACTCTCACCTGCTTGTTGCTTCTGTATAAGTACCGTGCGCTAACTGGTTGCACCACTGGAGCTTCATCCTTGTTGCTTCTGAATGTGAAGCTGGTGTCTTGTGAACAGGGTGTTCTGAGGCCTATCATAATAGGCTTTAAGGAGATTCACTGTGTTCTGATAGCCAGCTACCTCTCTGACCACGGAGTAGGGGACGTCTCTGAGGAGAGCCACGAAATGGTCCATTTTCTCGGCGTCTTGCACGACATTGTTCTTTCGCATGTACGCTTCAAAACACTGGAGCCAGTGGTGGAACTTTTCTCCGGCTCTGGTGGCATCCTGATCTATCTCGAGACTTCCAGGTTTCAGGGAAGTCTCCATAATTTTCTTCTGTTAATAAAATTGAGATGCCATAAGCAAGGACCAGATATAGAATATCATTCTATATATTAACAGAGGAAGCCACCTCTACTGACCAGTGGGATAAGTTGCACCATCTGTTATACCAGTAGGGTGGAGCCAATCTACAGTCATAACCAATAGCAAGCAGTCACCATAATACATGACATCACTACATCACTACAAGATCATCAGAGATGTCCTCTTCCTTCAAACAACATGACTTTCCCTTCACTACCATCAACTCATCGCTCTCTCTCATCCTCCATGAGCCAAACATCTGCCCTGGCCCCCTCTGCCCCATACACAACAAGGGCAGGATTCATCTTGTCCTCACCTACCACCCCACCAGCCTTCACATCCAACATATTCTCTTCTATCATTTCCACCACCTACTATGTGATCCCACTACTAGACATATATTCCCCTCTTCACCTTCCATAGAAACCGCTCCCTCTGTAAGTCCCTGTCTACTCCTCCTTCCTCACCACTCATCCCCTTGGGACCTATCCTTGTGTCCACTTGCACCCACACCTCCTCCCTCTCCACTATTTGGAGCCCCAACAGTCCTTCCAAGTGAAGCAACATTTCACTTGTGAATCTGCAGGGTCCTCTACTGCATCTGGTCCTCACGTTGTGGTCTTCTCTACATTAGAGAGACTGGATATAGACTGGGAGATCACTTTGTTCAGCTCTGTCGGCTGCAACAGCATGGATCTTCCAGTGGCCACCCATTTTAATTCTCCATCCCATTCCCTTGCTGGCATGTCTGTCCATGGTCTCATGTACTGCCAGACTGAGACTACCTGCAAATTGAAGGAACAGCAACTCATCTTCCAACTGGGCCTCCTCCAACCAGATGGCATTAATATCAACTTCTCTGGTTTTTGTTAACACTCACCCCCTCCCCCCTTCTTTCCCTAGATCTGCCTTTCTATTCCATCTCCTTTCACTCAAACATGATAAGTTTTTACCTCTCCCCTTATCATATCCAATTAACTCCTTTTGTTGGTCTGGATTCCTCTCCCAGCCAGCACTGTCTGAATTCTGAAACTTTCTGTGATTTCCTGCTTCTAGCTCATTCTGCCTATTCCTTGAAGAAGGTCTCAGGCCTGAAACATCTTTGTCTCCTATGGAAGCTGAAAAGACTGGCTGAGTTCCTCCAACATTTCAATTTGGTTTTACTACAATCACAGTCTGCAGACTTTCGTGTTTCACTAAGTTTCGGGCAGGCAAAACTGGCTCTTAATATTTCTTAAATGATTTTGAGTGTAAATGAAACCCCGAAGTACACAAAGCAATCACCCTTTTAATACCCTTTAGATCAAACAAAGTCTGGCACCAGTACCCTTCTCATCGATTGGTGACGCCTTATTCTAAATTGCTGAATCTTTCTTATCAGTTCTGCAGATGTCCTGTTGTGTTCTCAAGCTTTTGCTCTTATCAGTTCTTCAGATGTCCCATGTCTTTGAACTATCCACATTCGTTTTATGACCCCTCGATTACTGACACCAGATTGCCTGCATGTCACAATTGGGAAGGATTA
This sequence comes from Narcine bancroftii, assembly GCF_036971445.1. Taxonomy (NCBI): domain Eukaryota; kingdom Metazoa; phylum Chordata; class Chondrichthyes; order Torpediniformes; family Narcinidae; genus Narcine; species Narcine bancroftii. The sequence goes on along the minus strand of NC_091474.1, from coordinate 228,421,016 downwards.
CACATTTAAATTTTACACACTAAAAACCTAACATAATTCTTATCCCAGTTCTTTTTTTATATATTTTGTTTTTATTTTTCACACTGAACCATATCAACCAAAATACATACAAACATTTCCCTCTTAAATAAACACAGTGGCATTTTTCCCCTTTTATCCCCCCTACCTTCCCTCCCCCTTCCCACCCCCCTCCAAAACCAATAAACATTCAACATATACAATACAATAAAACCATTAAACAATGTCATCACACAATGAAAATAAACAAGAAAAATGTGTCATCTACTTTTACACACTGGATCAGTTCATTTCGTCGTCTTATCATTTTAGGGGGTGGAGGTCCAAGGCAAGCCCTCTCTGTTGTGTTCCATGTACGGTTCCCAAATTTGTTCAAATAATGTGACTTTATTTTTTAAATTATATGTTATTTTTTCCAATGTACCATTGCTGTACTCTCAGGCTCTCTTCTGATTTCCAAGTTGACATTATACATTTTTTTGCTACTATTAAGGCTATCATAATAAATCTTTTTTGCACTTCATCCAGTTTGAGGCCAAGTACTTTACTTTTTATATTACTTAGAAGGAAGATCTCTGGATTTTTTGGAATGTTGTTTTTTTGTGATTTTATTTTATACCTGATTTAGATCTTCCCAAAACTTTTTCACTTTCTCACATGCCCAAATTGCATGTATTCTTATTCCCATTTCCTTCTTATAGCGAAAACATCTATCTGATAATGTTGGGTCCCATTTATTTAACTTTTGGGGTGTGATATATAACCTGTGTAACCAATTATATTGTATCATGTGTAACCTCGTGTTTATTATATTCTTCATAGTTCCAGAGCATAACTTTTCCCTTGTTTCATTTTTTATCTTTATGTTTAAATCATTTTCCCACTTTTGTTTGGGTTTATAGTTCATTTCATCATTTTCCTTCTCTTGCAGCTTGATGAACATGTTTGTTATAAATCTTTTAATTATCATTGTGTCTGTAATCACATATTCAAAGTTGCTTCCTTCTGGTAATCTCAGTCTGTTTCCCAATGTATCCTTTAAGTAGACTTTCAGTTGATGGTACGCAAACATTGTACCATGAGTTATTCCATATTTGTACTTCATTTGTTCAAATGTTAATAAATTATTTCCCAACAAACAATTTTCTATTCTTTTAATTCCTTTTCTCTCCCATTCTCTAAAGGAAAGGTTACCTATTGTAAAAGGGATTCGCTGATTTTGCGTCAATAATAATTTTGGTATTTGGTAATTTGTTTTTTTCCTTTCAAAGTAAATCTTCCATATATTGAGTAAATGATGCAGTACTGGTGAGCTTTTATATTGCACCAGCTTTTCATCCCACTTATAAAGTATATGTTCCGGTACCTTCTCCCTATTTTATCTAGCTCTATCTTAGTCCAATCTGGTTTTTCCCTTGTCTGATAAAAATCTGATAAATACCTTAATTCTGCTGCTCTATTATAATTTTTAAAGTTTGGTAACTGCAAACCACCTTGGTTGTACCTCCCTGTTAATTTATTTAACACTATGCTTGGTTTCCCCCCCCCCCTCCACAAAAATTTCCTTATTATTCTCTTTAGTTCATTAAAGAATTTCTCTGTTAAGTGAATTGGTAACGATTGAAATAAGTATTGTATCCTTGGGAAGACATTCATTTTAATGCAATTTACCCTCCCTATCAACGTTAGCGGTAATTCTTTCCAATGTTCTAAGTCTTCCTGCAATTTCTTTATTAGTGACTGATAATCTAATTTGTACAGGTGGCTTAAGTTATTATCTAACCTAATACCTAGGTATCGGATTGCTTGTGTTTGCCATTTAAATGGTGATTCTTTTTTAAATTCTGTATAATCCACATTACTCATTGGCATCACTTCACTTTTATTTGCATTGATCTTGTACCCCAATATTTCTCCATATTCCTTCAATTTCTTATGTAGTTCTTTTATTGATATTTCTGGTTCTGTTAAGTATACTATGATGTCATCTGCAAATAAACTGATTTTATACTCCTTCTCCTTTATTTTTATCCCTTTTATTTTATTTTATGTTCTTATCAGTTCTGCCAATGGTTCTATTGCTAAAGCGAACAGTGAGGGAGATAATGGACACCCTGCCTAGATGACCTACTTAATTTAAATTGGTTCGATACATATCCATTTACTGTCACCTTCGCCAATGGTCCATTATATAATGCTTTAATCCAATTAATATATTTTTCTGGTAGATTGAACCTCAGTAATACTTTGAATAAATAATTCCATTCTACCCTGTCAGAGGCTTTTTCTGCATCTAAAGCAACCGCCACTGTTAGCATATTTTTTCCTTGAACTGTATGAACTAAATTAATAAATTTATAGACATTATCCGCTATTCGTCTTTTCTTAATAAATCCAGTTTGATCTTGTTTTACTATTTTTGGTACACAGTTGGTCAGTCTGTTTGCTAATAATTTTGCTATGATCTTATAACCTGAATTAAGTAGAGATATTGGTCTATATGATGGTGGTGTTAGTGGATCCTTCCCCGTCTTTGGTATTACTGTAATTATTGCTGTCTTACATGAATCTGGCAAGTTTGGTGTTTCTTCTATCTGGTTCATTACTTCCAGGAGAGAAGGAATTAATAACTCTTTAAATGTTTTATAGAATTCTATTGGGAATCTATCCTCACCAGGGGTTTTATTGTTCAGCAGCTTTTTAAATATATCCTGTAATTCCTCTATTTCAAATGGTTTTATTAGTTTGTTTTGTTCCTCTTCTTGCAATTTCGGCAGTTCAATTTTAGCTAAAAACTCTTCTATTTTATCATCTTTCCCCTCGTTCTCAATTTGGTATAATTGTTCATAAAATTCCTTAAAGTTCTCATTAATCTCCATTGGATTATATGTAATATGTTTGTCCTTTTTCCTTGATGCCAATACAGTTCTTTTAGCTTGTTCTGTTTTAAGTTGCCAAGCTAATATTTTGTGTGTTTTTTCTCCTAGCTCATAATACTTTTGCTTTATTTTCATTATGTTCTTCTCCACCTTATATGTTTGTAATGTTTTGTATTTTATTTTTTTGTCCGCCATAATATAAATTTGTCTTTCACTGATTCCGTATTTATTTTAAAGTACGTTTTAATTTGGTGTTAACAGGAATTCTCTAAATTCCTGTCTTTTAAGTAGCATGTAGTTTAATCTCCAACTATGTGTTCTTGGTGGGATGTCCTCCAGTTCTATTGCTAATAACAGGGGTGAATGATCAGATAGCAACCTAGCTTTATATTCAGTTTTCCTAACTCTCCCTTGAATATGGGCTGACAACAAAAACATATCAATCCTTGAGTATGTTTTATGCCTACTCGAATAATATGAATATTCCTTCTTTCTTGGGTGTTGCCTCCTCCATATATCCATAAGTTTCATTTCCTGCATTGATTTAACCATAAATTTGGCCACTTTATTCTTTTTACTAGTCTTTTGTCCAGTTTTATCCAACATTGGATCCAAATTAAGGATAAAATCCCCTCCTATCAATATATTTCCTTGTGTATCTACAATCTTCAAAAAAATATCTTGCATAAACTTTTGATCCTCCTCATTAGGTGCATATATATTGATCAATTTCAAGAATTCTGAATATATCTGACACTTTATCATTACATACCTCCCTGCTGGATCTATTATTTCCTCTATTTTGATTGGTACATTTTTATTAATTAATATAGCTACACCTCTAGCTTTTGAATTATATGATGCTGCCGCTACGTGTCCTACCCAGTTTCTCTTTAATTTATTATGTTCCACTTCAGTTAGATGCGTTTCCTGCACAAATGCTATGTCTATTTTTTCTTTTTTCAGTAAATTTAATAGCCTCTTCCGTTTAATTTGGTTGTATGTTCCATTAATATTTATAGTCATATAATTCAACATCACCATCTCATACCCTGTTTACACCTCATTTCCACTTCCTCACCACCACCTTTCCCCCTTTTCCCCATTTTCATCTCTCAGTTTTCCCTTTTTGAACTCAATGTATAACAACGCTTTTAAAACATAAAATACTTCAACAACTCACACATCTAAAATTCCTTTAACCCCAAATGTTCCCCCCTTTCTGAGTTGCCCCTTGTCCCTTGCCAGGCAACCACAACTCCCCTCTCCATTTGGATTGCGAACCCGCTCACAAGCATCAACTGATTTCGCAGTCACTATTATTCTCTCCCACCCAACCCCCTCCAGAAAAGACTTTTATCTTCACATATAACAAAGGTCACCCTCTTTCCCCCCCCCTTACTTCCTTTCTTCCCTTTTCTTTCCCTTCTTTAGTTCTTACTTATACATTATTTTTACATCTTTATATGTATTTTGTCATCGTTCTTTGTTCTTGTTACATCTCTTCATCTCTCCTTCTGTCCCACAGGCATTCCGATAATTCTCGTGCTTCCTCCGGATCCGAGAACAGTCTATTTTGCTCCCCCGGTATATATATTTTAAGCACAGCTGGATATCTTAACTTAAATTTATAACATCTTTTCCTTAGGATCGATTTTGCTGTGTTAAACTCCTTCCTCTTCTTTAGGAATTCAAAACTTATGTCTGGGTAAAAAAATATTTTTTGACCCTTGTATTCCAATGGTTTTTTGTCTTCTCTAATTTTATTCCTTGCCCTCTCCAGTATATTTTCTCTTGTGTATCTCAGAAATTTTACTAAAACAGATCTTGGTTTTTGTTGTGACTGTGGTTTCGGGGCTTGTGTTCTGTGTGCCCTTTCTATTTCCATTCCTTCCTGTATTTCTGTCATTCCCAGGACCTTTGGGATCCATTCTTTTATAAATTCTTTCATATTTGTGCCTTCTTCATCTTCCTTTAGGCCCACTATCTTTATGTTGTTTCGCCTACTATAGTTTTCCATTATATCAATATTCTGAGGTAACAACTCTTGTGACTCGAACTTATTTGTCACTTTCTTCCAATTTTCTTCTTAAGTCATTCACTTCCATTTCTACAGCCGTTTCTCATTCTTCCACATTATCTAATCTTTTCCCTATTTCTGTTATGACCAGCTCTATTCTACTCACTTTTTCTTCTGTACTTTTCATTTTTCTTTTCATTTCACTAAATTCTAATCTCAACCATTCTTTTAATGCTCTCATTTGTTCTTGAAAATTTTTTATCTATATACTGTCCATCTATTTTACTTTCTATTTCTCTGTGCAGAGCTTGGTCTTCTTCCTCTTCTTCTATGTCTGCACCTGTGTTTGTGTCTTCTGCTTCTCTTCCTTGTATCTGTGTCTCTTCTAACTTTCTTGTTGAGTTGCTTGCCTCACTTTGCTGGGCTTCTTCTTGCTTGACTTCTTGCTGTTGGTCCTCTTCTTCTGGACTAGTTATCTGTTGGGCCTCCTGTTGCTGTTCTTCTTTCCTATCACTCCCTTTCCTGTCGCTTTCCTCTTCTTCCAGCTGAAAGCCCTGGTGTTGGGCATCTCTCAGCTGATCACACTGTGTTTGCCTGCTCCTCAGCTGGACCCCCCTCCCATCGGTGTTCTCTTTTTCCTTAATGAGCGAACTTTTGTTTGGCTCAGAGAGCTATTTTTGCAGTCCAGCGGTCAGGGGGTCATGACTCTGCAGGGCCGTCACCACCCTCGGAGAATGGGCTCTCTTCTCCACGATGGCTCCCTGTTTCTTCATGCAGGTAAGGCCTTCTCCTTTCTCTTCTGGCGTATTTTCTTCTTTTTTTTTCCCTTTGTTTTTACTTTTTCCTTCTCGGGTGCCATTTTCTTTCTTTTCTCTACAACTTTATCTTTTATTTGTTATATTTTGTATTTCTTGAACTTTGTATTTTCTTCACTTTATTTCTTCTTTTCTGGAGAGGGGTGGTATTCCCCTACCGGCCACTACTCCATCACATGACTCCCCTTTTCCAGTTCTTTTCCATCCCTCTTGTGGTGCTGTCCTTATCTCTTGTAACCCTTGTCCAAGGCACACAGAAACAGAGAGAATAGGTCTATAAAAATGCATTCTACACCAAAATTATACACATTTTTCAAAGGATTATCACATTCCAAATGTTTTGCCCTCTATGCACTTTAAACATGTCAATGACAAATCATATATGCCTGTCATAAATATTTATCTGTACCTATAATTCAAAGCTCAGAATTATTATCAGAGTGTATACACCCTTAAGATTATTTTCTCTGCAGGTGAGGTAGAACTTCTGTTCTACAATGCTCTCCAAGGCTCTGCTATTTTTGTGCAAGCCCTGCCCTGGTTTAACTTACCAGAATGAACACCTTCCACTTGTCCGAGTGAAATATAATTTGTCATTTTCCACCCAATTTCCCAGTTGATCTAGATAATGATAACGTTAATGACTTTATTGTCATACATGTACAGACTACTCACTCTTTGCAGCCAAACAGGAATTTATAAGAGGTGGAGAAGGTGAAGGTGGAGGGATCAGAGGTGGAGAGGGTAAGTAAATTTAAGTTCTTGGGAGTCTCTATCTTGGAAGATCTTTCCTGGACCCAACACACTAATGGCATCGTGAAGAAAGCATGTCAGCATCCCTACTTCCTAAAGAGTTTGCGGAGGATTGGTATGACATTGGAAACCTGGCAAATTTCAAAAGATGGGTATGGAAAATGTGCTAACCGGCTTCATCATGGTCTGGTATGAAAACACAGATGCACTTGAGCGTAAGGCCCTCCAAAAAGTACTGGACACAGCCAAGGACATTACAGGCAAAACCCTCCCCAGCATCAAGAGAACGCTGCTATCAGAGACCAGTAGCAATCATCAAGGATCCACACCACCCAGCACAGGCTCTGTTCTTGCTGTTGCCATCAGGAAAGAGGTCTAGGTGCCACCTTGCACCACCAGGTTCAGGAACAGCTGCTCCCCCTTCACCATCAGATTCCTCGACAACAAACTCAATCAGCAACTCATTTAAGGATTCTTGCGTTTGCACTTTATTGATTTTTTTCTCTCTCTGTATTGCACAGACCATTTGTTTACATTTCTTGATTTGTTTACATCTGTATGTTGGCCGAAGTTCTTTTTGCACTACCAATTAGTGGTAATTCTGCCTCACCCACAGGAAAAGGAATCTCGGGGTTGTATGTGATGTTATGTATGTACTCTGACAATAAATCTAAACTCTGAAATAAAGAAAAACTACATTCAAAAACTACTTGAATTAAATAATAGAAACAATAAATGCATGAGATGGATGATAAATATTCACAGTAACCCTAGTGCCAAGTAAAAGTGATGTGCAAAAGTGCACACAGTCCTTTTGTGTTGATGGAGTAGTCCATAATTAGTCCAACAAGGGGAGGTTCAAGACCCTAATAGCTGTTGGAAAGAAATTGTCCTCAAGTTGCTGGTGTTCAGGCTTCTATATCTTCTGCCCAAAGGTAATAGCGAGAAGAGATTGTATTGTCCAAATCGTTAAAATAGATGACAAACAAGACTGAACTCAAAACTGATTAATTTTGGTTATTATTCTCAGGTTGGGTTTAACGACATCTGATGCTTGTCCCAACCAAGACAACTCAATCCAATGAGATCCCTCCAGTCCATCACTCATCTCTCTTCATCCACCGTACAGGAATGGCTACTTTGATCTGTTCCTTTTTCAAACCATTTCACTGAAAGGATCATGGGTTTTTAATTGTTTTTTTTAACCAACTTGTAACTGATGATACAGCAGATCTCTGGTAGTTGAAGCCTTTCCCTATACAATAGCAGGTCACTGCTCATTCATGGATCAAATTTCATCAATCCCCATGTACGGAAAGCCACAGCCATAACAATGGTGAAGAAGAACCATTCTTTTTCTCCACTAATGCTGCTCAACCCACTGAGTTCCTCCAGCAGATGGCTTGTTGAATAACTGATTCTGAATAGGGGAAGAATAAGGCCATCCAGCCCTTCATGTCCACTCCACCATTCCATCCTAAACTGATCCATTCTCCCACTCAGCCCCACTCCCCTGCCTTCTCCCCACAACCCTTGATACAGTGAATATTCAGATACCTATCCATATCTTTCTTAATTACATGGCTTCCTCAGCTGCCCATGGCAGCAATTTCCAGAGGTTCACTATTCTCTGGCTGAAGAAATTCCTCTGCATTATGGTTTTATGAATTACGGTGTAACTGGCTAAAGATCCAGTAGGATATCCAGCACATTTACCTACCTGTCAGAAAATATCACAATCTTGAATTACTATTTTCAGGTTACATTGTTAAATGTAGACATACAGGCCGTTTGGGACTATGAGTCCGTGCCACCCAATTTCACCCAATTAACCTACACCCCTGATACATTTTGAATGGCGGGAGGAAACCGGAGCCCCCAGGGAAACCGCACGCAGACATGGGGAGAATGTACAGACTTCTTACAGACACCGTGGGATTTGAACCACAGTCCCGATCGCTGGCGCAATGCAATAACCACTATGCCAACTGTGCCATCCTAATAATTTAATATATGCTATTATATAAAATCATGGCTGATCTGGCCATGGTCTCTCAGCTCCTCCTTTTCGCCACAACCTATAATTAACCCCTAATTTTGCCTTAAATTTATTTAATGAGTTAGCCTTGACTGTTTCCTTGGGTAGAGAATTCTACAGATTCACTATTCTCTGAGAGAAATGGTTCCTCCTTACCATCCTAAATCTATTCCCCTAGTTTTGCCTACTAGTAGAAACACCGTTCCTTCCTGTGACTTATCTATCCCTTTCGTAATTTTATACGTTTCTGCAACACCCCCTCTTAGTCTCTTGAATTGCGGTGAGTATAGTCGCAGAAGACTCAATCTCCCCGTTCAGTTACAGCAGAAGATCACTGCTCTTAAATTGAATCCCTCCAGCAATGAAAGCCAACATTCAATTTGCCTACTTGATTACTTTTTTTTTTGAAATTTTTATTTAATTTTAGACTCAACCTTTACAAACATCACAGGGGATCACTCCTTCCCTTGTACCAATTAGTTTATATTGAGGCCTTACCTTTCCCCTTCCCTTTCTGCCCCCCAACTTTCATTCCCCCCCCCCACTAAAGATAACAAAGCAAACATACTTAATAAAAAAAAAGGAGGGGGCAGGGGTGCCGACCAGGCCACTGACTTATTTCCTCATTCTTAACATTCCCGGACTTGTGTGATCCTATTGTTTTCCTCTATTTCTTTTTGAGAGAGGCTTTGGGAGGGTAAATCACACTTGCACCTTGATGTATCACAAGGATGGCTGCCATACCTTAACGAACGTGTGGTGTCTCCCTCTCATTTTACAGGTAATTTTCTCCAGGGGAACACAGCTCCGCATAACGTTGTGCTGAGCTGAGAGTCAGATTTCCAGGTAGCCGTTATGCATCTCCTGGCCTCTGCCAAGGCAACTTTTACAAACTGAATTTGGTATTTGGATAACCTCGGACTCGTGTCAATAATATTCCCCAGCAGGAACTGCGCTGGGTCCTGTGCATACTCCATCCCTGTAATTTACTTGATTACTTTTCAAAATCAGAATCAGGTTTATTGTCATGAACACGTGTCACATCATTTGTTGTTTTGCACCAGCAATATTGTTTATTACAGGTGCCAAAATTGCCATAAATTACGTACAAAAGAAGAGAAAAGAGTGAGGTCGTGTCTGTGGTTCATTGTCCATTCAGAAATCTGATGGTGGAGGGGAAGAAGCTGATTTTGCTCCTGCACACCAGTCTTCTGCAATTCATGCACAATCACTCCCAAGTCCCTCTGCAATTTTTACCATTTAAATAATAAGCTGATCCTCTATTTTTATCTATCCATTTCTATCTTTCCCTTTATTTGCCAACATTGTACAGATTGTACCTCTCTCATCCGGCACTCTGTGGTCCAGCAACTCCCATGGTCCGACACATTTGAATCTGCCGCTGTCAGTACAAACTCCTTACAGACAGTGCAGGGCTTGAACCCCGGACCTGATCGCTGGCACTGTAAAGGTTGAAACTGCCACCGTCAGTACAAACTCCTTACAGACAGCGCGGCCCTCGAATCCCAATCGCTGACGCTGTAAAGGCGTTGCGCAGACTGCTATGTTAACCGATCTGCCTGACAGTATAATTTCCTGTTTTAAGCCTTGTTCTACCTTTGATATGTTTACATAGGGGGGGTTCCCTTAGGCATCAATTCCTGTTTTGCAGCATTTTCTGTGGTGTAGGAATGGCCAGGTCCCAATATGGCCAGATTAAAGAGGTACAGCCTGTACTCTATTTGCAAGACCCTTGCCCACTTAACCTCTCTACATATCACTCTTCAGGCTCTCTGCATCCTCTATACAATTTGCTTCTCCGCTCAAGTTACTGTTATAAGTACATTTAGATCAGCTGCACTCAGTCCCCTTTTCTAAATCATGAAGTATCACTAACAGTTTGCGGACCTAATAAGATCCAATGCTTAAAAACTGCTCTGATTATAACAATCCTCAGACGTAGCCTGGTCTTTGGGTTCAACTCTATTTTGATGCTATCTGCAATGAACTTTTTCAATGTGTCTGCAAGTTTAACTCCAGGCTGATCTCTTTATCAGCTAGAGAAGGGGGAAGTTCTATGCTTGCCTCCTGAGCACTAGCTAAGGGACTGGAACTCCTTGATTTGGAATAAGACATAATGTATGAAGATCATAGAAGTGTCTCCAAAATATTTTATTCACATAGAAAAAAGGGAGGATTTTATTCAGCAAGATACGAAAAAGTAGCAGCAGAAGGTTAAGAAAGTAGGAACAGGGCACTTACAAAATAAAAGTAGGATTGGGTTTATTCTGCATGAATTTTTGAAAGGGAAAATAATGTTTAGCAAAGCAGTTGGAGCTTTTTTTGGAGTTGTTAGAGAGGTTGGTTGTGGAGTGATTCAACAATCTCAGGAAGGACCTGGACCTCTTCAATTCACCTGTTACCACACAAGTCAATGGCAGGTGCCATCTTGCTGGCCCTCCACTCTGCATTAGATTACCTAGAGCACAGGAACACCTATGTCAAGCATTCATTGTTCACACCATCATATCAGCCAAACTCATGACCAAGCTGAAGCACCTGGGACTCTGCCCATCCCTCTGCCACTGGATCCCAATCAACAACATCACCTCCTCCACACTAATTATTAACACAGGGACTGTGTGCTTAGTTCCCTACTGTATACCCTGTATTTTCATGACTGCAGCCAAGTTCAGCTCCATCACAATCTACAAATCTGCTGCCCACATCACCATTGGACAGGATGGTGGTGAAGTGACTGCAGCTCATTGCAGCTCTCCAGATTCCAGGACATTACCTTAAGTAGGTACCACGCACAATGTCTGAGGTGGATGAGCACCAGAAAGTGTTTGAGGAATCTGTTGCGGCCTGAAAATTTTGCTGGCGGTAACTCCATCTGAGGAGTGTCCAGAGCGGAGGTCCTGACAGCTGAAGCGAGCACCTGGAATGCCAGTGTGGAGGCTTGTAGGACAGCGGTGTGGCCTAAGAGACTGGTCTGAAGGCCGGGGCATCCCGGCCTGAGGTTGGGATGACCCATGTGGAGCTGCAACAACTGAGGTGGAGCCCAGGGTTTGTTGCTGGGCAAAGGTGGCAGATGTGCTCGAGGGGATGCTTCACCGAAGTTATGGAACTGAATTGTGGATTGTTTGTGGGGCTGGGACTTCTCCATGACGGTGGGGCGCTCCTTAAGGGATGTGCTGTGGGGGCCAGTGGTAATGTGGGTGTCTGTGGGGCATGGAGGTGCCAATACTTTAACCCCAGGCACCAGAGAATGTAAACGGATAGACTCCTTACTCGAGCTACCAAGGGCTGCTGCAGGTCTTTCAACCCTTACGGAGCTAGAGTTAGTTTCCAGTCGAAATATTGATGGCACAGATTTTTCAGTTTTTTTATGTAATGGCAACTGATTGTATAATGTATAATAACTATCGTTTAGCTTGAAACTTTAGTAATTTTATGTAACGTTTTGAGTCTAAAGTCTAAATTGTGTTTATTCTTATGTTTTAATGATGCGGCAGTTTCCAAGAGTGTTATCTCTTTTTTTTACTGCTGATCATTATCATGGCCACAGCTTTAAAAAATGGTGATAACCTTTGAATTTATATTGATTCCCCTGACCTCAGTCTGAAAAATCCTTGAATGGCCAAGTCTTGGCCTTGCTTTTGTCATGCTTGTCGAGGGAGCTGCAACGCCCGCCCAGATAGTTTGAGCTGAGTGGCTGCGCTAGTGTGTTTAGGTAGCCCGTCGCCGCCCACATGTTTCTCCAACCTATTACTATTCTGTGAAATGACTGTCTTGTCCAGTGTCAAGTCTTTTGTGTTTGTTGATTTGGTGCTTTGTGTATTTTTTGGTCACGTCTCCAGAAAGGAGGACCATCGCCTTCCCAAGATCGTGTTATATGGCGAGCTCTCCACTGGCTACCGAGACAGAGGTGCACCAAAGAAGAGGTTCTAGGACTGCCTAAAGAAATCTCTTGGTGCCTGTCACATTGACCACCGCCAGTGGGCTGATATCGCCTCCAACTGTGCATCTTGGCACCTCACAGTTCGGCGGGCAGCAACCTCCTTTGAAGAAGACCGCAGAGCCCACCTCACTGACAAAAGACAAAGGAGGAAAAACCCAACAACCAACCCCAACCCACCAATTTTCCCTTGCAACCACTGCAACCGTGTCTGCCTGTCCCGCATCGGACTTGTCAGCCACAAACGAGCCTGCAGCTGACGTGGACATTACCCCTCCATAAATCTTCGTCCGCGAAGCCAAGCCAAAGAAAAAAAGAAAAGATGTAAAGCACTTTGGAGCAACATTCTGTTGTGTTTAAATAAAAATATATAAATAAAAAATTCAATTCAATTCGTCTGTTAGCCACATAACTGGAAATTATGAATTAGAATATAGAATGGAGAGTGAGAACCTGGTTGGGTGGTGCCAGAACAACAATCTTACTGTCACCGCTCACCAAGACCAAGGAGCTGATTGTTGATGTTAGGAAGGTTCAGCCAAGGAACCACACAATTGTCTTACTGATTGGACAGAGGTGGAGAGAGTCAGAACATTCAAGTTCCTGGAAGTTCTTATTTCAGTAGACCTTTCCTGGAGCAACACATCAAGGCAACTGTGAAGAAGGTGCACCAACATCCCTACTTTTAAGGAGGTTGGCATATTGTTGCATGCTCCATCAACTATCTACAGGCACACTGGGGAAAGTATACTGGCTGGTTGCATCACAGCCTGGTTCAGAACCTCAGGAAGGATATAAATTTATTTGGATAGCCAGAAACTGATTAGGGATAGTCAACATGGCTTTGTGTGTGGCAAGTTCTATTTAACCAGTCTTGTACAGTTTTTTTGAGAAGGTTACCAGGAAAGTTGATGAAGGAAAAACTGTGAATGTTGTCCATATGGACTTTAGTAAGGGCTTTGACAAGGTCCCACATGGGAGATTAGTCAGGAAGGTTGAGACATTAGGTATTCACGGTGAAGTAGTGAACTAGATTCGACAATGGTGGGACAGGAGAAGCCAGAGAGTAGAGATGGATGATTGCTTCTCAGACTGAAGTGGTGTGCCTCGGGGATTGGTGCTGGGGCCATTGTTGCTTGTATTCTACATGATGATAATGTGGTAAAACTGGAAGTGTTATTGGACAGCAAAGAAAGTTTTCAAAGCTTGCCGAGGGATCTGGACCAGTTGTAAAAATGGGCTGAAAAATGGCAGATGGAATTTAATGCAGACAAATGTGAAGTGTTGAATTTTGGAAGGACAAACCAAAAGAGGACGGATATGGTAGATGGTAGGACACTGAGGAGTGTCTAGGAATACAAATTCATAATTCCTTGAAAGTAGCATCACAGGTGGATTGGGTTGTAAAGAGAGTGATTGGTATATTGAGTACAGGAGTTGGGATGATATGTTAAAGTTGTACAAGACATTGGTGAGGCTACATTTGGAGTATTGTGTGCAGATTTGGTCACCTAACTACAGGAAAGACATCAATAGATAGAAAGAGTGCAGAGAAGATTTATTAGGATGTTGCCCAGACTTCAGGAGCTGAATTGTGGCAAAAGATTAAACAGGTTAGGACTTTATTTCCTGGAGTTTAGGAGAATGAGGGGAGATTTGATAGAGGTATTTAAAATGATGAAGGAGCTAGACAGAGTAGATGTAGAAAGGCTTTTTCCACTGAGTAAAGGTGAGATAAAAGCTGGGGTATGTGGGTGAACAGTGAAAGGAAATGAATTTGGGGGAACTTCTTCACACAGAGTGTGGTGGGAGTGTCTGCTGAAGTGATGAATGCCAGATTTCAGATTTATTGACAGAGTACATACATAAAGTCACATATAACCCTGAGATTCTTTTTTCCTGTGAGAATGGCAGAATTACCACTAATTAGAAGTGCAAAAAAATAAACTGTACACAGCGTAAATGTGTAAACAAATAAAAGAACAGTAAATGGATAATGAATGTAAACAAACTGACTGTGCAATACAGACAGAACAAAAGAAAATCAAAGTGCACAAGTAAGAGTCTTTAAATGAGTCTCTGATTGATTTGGTTGTTGAGGTGTCTGATGGTGGAGAGGTAGCCACTGTTCCTGAACCTGGTGGTGTGAGTCTTTTAACTTTGATACCTTTATCCTGATGGCAGCAGTGAAAACAGAGAGTGTGCTGGGTGGTGTGGATCCTTGATGATTGCTGCTGCTCTCTGACGGCAGCATTCCCTGTAAATGTTCTCAGTAGTGGGGAGGATTTATCCTGTGATGTTCTGGACTATGTCCACTACCTTTTGGAGTATTGGTGATCCCACACCAGACCGTGATGCAGCCAGTCAGCACACTTTCCACCACACCTCTATCGAAAATTTTCATGGTTTCTGGTGTAATACCAAACCTCCGCAAACTCCTGAGGAAGTAGAGGCGCTGACGTGCTTTCTTCACGATGCCATTAGTGTGCTGGGTCCAGGAAAGATCCTCCAAGATAATAACTCACCAGAACATAAATTTGCTCACCCTCTCTACCTCTGATTCCCCCAATGATCTCTGGATTGGATACCTCTGGCTTTCCTTTACTGAAGTCAACAATCAGCTCCTTAGTTTTGGTGACATTGAGTGCAAGGTTGTTGCTGGTGCACGGTTCACCTAAGTTTTCAAACTGTATCCTGACTCATCCCCTTTCTTTATACAACCCACTACCGTGGTATCATCAGCAAATTTGTAGGTGCTCTTATTGTCGTACCGAGCTGCACAGTTGTAGGTGTAAAGTGAATAGAGCAGGGAACTTGTGGGGGTCCAATACTGATGGAGACTGTGGAGGAGAAGTTCTTACCAGCCTTCACTGATCGTGGTCTGGAGGTGAGGAAATCCATGATCCAATTACACAGTGGGGTGTTGACTCCCAGGCCTTGGAGTTTGCTGATCAGTTTTGAGGGGATGATGGTGTTAAATGCCAAACTGTAGTCAATAAAAAACATCCTTGCTGTCCAGGAGTTCCAGGGCTTTGTGTAGGGCCAGTGAGATGGCATCTTCCATTGTCCTGTGAAACTGGAATGGATCCATGTCATAGCCTTTCAAAACACTTCATCACTATTGATGTAAGTGCGACTGGTCAATAGTCATTAAGGCAGAGAAAGTACAAAAACAGCACGACGTGGTTGTAGTGCCAATAATGGGGGTTTGAATCCGGTGCTGTCTGTAAGGAGTTTGTACATTCTCCCTGTGTCCGCATGGGTTTCCTCCAGGCTTTCCAGTTTCCTACAACCCTTGAAAATGTATGGGGTTGTAGGTTAATTGGGTGTCATCGGACGGCACGGGCTTGTGGGTCATAAGGGACTGTTACTGTGCTGTATGTCTATAAAAAAAAGTATGAAAACAAGCGCCTCTAGGTTCAAGAACAGTTTCTTTCCATCAGCTATCAGACTCTTGAACCTCTACTTGCTACACTGAATACAGAACAATCTGCATGTCAAGTCATTTTTTTTTCATTAGGATTACTGTGGAAAATCTCATGGTACGAGAATAACAAGCTCAGTCTCAACATAGACAAGATGAAGAAGATGAGAACAAGGACCGACCACCCATCACTACACATCAACAATCTGTTGTGGAGAGAGTGGAGAGTCCTTGGAGCTCACTTAACTAGTGACCTATCGTTCACACTCAACATCTCATCACTTGTCAGGAAGGCGCATCAGTGGCTGCACTTCCCAAAGCAAGCAAGGCTACCAGCCACCATTATGTCAACCTTCTACAGAAGCTCTATTGAGAGCATCCTAGCCAACATCACAGAGGGGTACGGTCACTGTTGCTGCCGAGAAATGGATCGGAGATCAATGCACAGGACCATAAGAGTGACAGAGAGGATCACTGGGGTCTCCCTCCATCCCCCCCCCTCCCCGCACCCACCACCTCCATCGATGTGATCTACCAGGATTGTTGTCTGAAGAGGGTATGGAAAATCATTGAGGACCCTTTCCATCCTGCACCCAGCTACACCCTTCGGGAAAGAGATACAGGAGGATCAGAGACAGCACCACCAGGCTTCTTCCCACGGGCAGCGAGAACACTGAACACCCAAAGGAACTGCTCACACTAACCATCTGAGATTCTCATATTCATAAAACAAAATGTATTTATTTGTACAGATGAATGCTTGTCCTGCATATGTATTTTTTGTCTGTATGCGTGTAATGTCTGGTTGTGTGTCTGCGTGTTTTGGACTGAGGACCGGAGAACATCGTTTCATCAGATTGCACTTGTGTAATCAGATGACACTAAACTTGACTTGATTTTCCTCGATTTTCTTTTTGTCACTTGCTTGAGGCTGCCGGTTGCTTAAATTCTGGATACCAGGAATTTTCCTATAAGCTGCTAAAGGCCACGAGGGATGGATAATAAATGCCAGCCTGCTAGCAATACCCATTCCTGGCAACGCGGTTAGTGTAGCGGTTAGCACAATGCCATTACAGCACAATCTGGCAGAGTCTGAAAGGAGTTTGTATGTTCTCCCCATGACCTGTGTGGGTTTTTCCCTGAGTGCTCTGTGTAACTGGGCAGTGTGGTGATATGACCACCACTACAGCCGCACTCCTACCAGCCTTCTGCAGGAGGCAACCATTGTATCTGCAGGTAGGTAACCTGGGAGGCTGCCCCCACCTTGCCGACTGTCAATCACCGGTTCATATAAAGACTCAAGTCAGACCTTTCCTAAACCAATCGGGCATGTTCGGCTTCAACTGTGTTGTAAATGAAATAATTTTTTTTTAAATCACCAGATAAACGTGCTGCATGTCACTTATCCTTGTATGTGGTGTGCAGAAGAGGAAGTGTGAAAAGGAAACTCATTTGTGGTGAAAAAATTAACTATCCCAGGAGGTTTTTCTGGTTAACTCTTCTCTGGGGCCTGAGTTATTCCTGGAAAGATGGTTTAGATGCTACGACTGTTAAGCTCCCTACAACCCCCACACCCCGGCTCCTACCACACCAGTCCCAATTAGAGTGTGTCTTCGAAGGGGTCTGTAGCACTCACCTGACACAAACCCAAGCATCAGTAAATGCCATTTGCCATATGGTCTTTTTCTGGCCAACCATCAGATGTCTAATGTTGTTGCGGTTTCTGGGAGTGTGAGCCGTTTGTCTTGCAGACTGCTGGAATCTTTGTGTGAAGACAATTGTCTGTTACTTGTAGCAGGTCCTAAACCCCTCCCACCAGTTCTCATGCAACATATTGAAGCCGCAGGGGCCAGTGTTCTGTTACAGTGTATAGTGGCCCAAGGGGTGCAAGCTCAGATCTCGTCACAGCAGACTGAGTTCAGTTTAAAACATCTGGAACACACTAGCAAAACCGATGGATTGTCTTGTGAACAACAACCACAGAAACTAATGTTCCTTGAAAACAATTTGAACATCATCCACTCTACGATTCGAAGACCAAGATAAGTGGTTTGTAAACCACTCTCTGGGGGGAAAAAAAGCAAGCAAACCTCCTTAGTTACATTCAGAGTAACCAAGGCCAGACGCCCAGCCTGGGAGTTGGACATCCCAAGAATGAGTGAAATGTAGAGATGGGAGTACTGTAAAACCCCTGGTATACGGCACCATTGGGGATTGGATAAGTGAATTTTCTGGTTGCTTGAGATTGCATACTGAATGATTGAGGAACTAACAGCAAGGAGTGCCAATTTTAAACCTGTATATTTTTACCTAATTACAGGGGCTTTCCTGTATCTGTAATATTTGGAGCTACATCAGCCTATATTGAATTTCACCCTTTCTTATCCAAGGGTCTCTAAATGTCAGTCAAGTCCATTTCACCCAAGAGTCAAAAAGTAGATACAAATTCAACTCCCAATGACTTTGGCAGAAAGAAACTAGGGCGCTACTTCCAGGTGCACAGGGATAGGGCGCTGCACTGTTGAACATCCTCCACACAGGACAGCTAACTGCTCTGGTGAACATGAAATCGATTTTGTGTGCATCTTCTCACAGGAGCACCATAGTGAATGGCTAATTTGTAGTTTTTATTGACACCAGTGCTCATGTTCAGCAGGTCAATAGGGCAGCATCCTGAGATTGTTAGTGTTAAGACAGGAGAGGGGGCAGAAAAGACATGGCAGACATGGAGATTAGGCATTGCTGACAACAAATTCAGCTTTCACTGGAGGAGAATGTATAGTCTATTTTACAAAGAAATGAATGCCTGTTGAATACAAAACTGCAGAAATTGGACGAATTTAAGATGAGTGGAGAAAAATTTAGGGGAGATGTCAGCGGTATGTTTTTTTTACACAAAGCGGGGTGGATCTTTGGAATCTATTTGCGAGCATGGTGGTGGAGGCTGGTACATTAGAGACATTCAAAAGTCTCTTAGAAGGCATAAGGATTAAAGAAAAATAGAGGGGATGGTTGGGAGGTAGGGAAAGATTAGACTGTTGTGGAGTAGGTTTACATAGGTTAGCGCAACTGTAGGCTGAAGGGCCTGGACTGTGCTGTTCTATGTTTAATATTTTTTTAATGTGAAGCAGTTCTTCATTTCTATTTATTTAAATGAATCCGATCTATTCACCCAAGTTGATTACTATCTATTTCATTTCTACCATATTTATTCTAACCTGGTATTTCTTTCATGTTATTTTTAGTTGCATTCTGTTCATGTTTCTTAAGAAAGAAAAGAGATACAGTTAGTGTAATGTACAGTCATGAAATGGAGCCACTCAGTGGATTGGAGGATGGTCAAGGCCACCAGTTCACTCTTCTCACAGAATAACGAACACTCACAGAATTTGTACTGATTAAAATTCCAGAAAGAACAACGGAATTTGGTGCAGGAACTTGTGCTTCTGTTGAAACATTGTACTGTACTTACTGTGACATTTTCAGCCCATCTAACCCATGCTGGTTCCCAACAGAAATCACATCAGTTCCTGAGGCCCTGCAATTTACTCAGCCTGACACATCCATTGTTCTGTCCTCTTGCCTGCCGATTCTTTTGCCAAATTACCTAAAGGCCACCAACCCACCAGCTTCTCTTTAATATGTGGGTGTAAGCCTGAGACCTGGGTGGAATCCCACATGGTCATTTAATTTATTTTAAATTTAGAGATACAGCATGGTTACAGGCCCTTCTAGCCCACAAGCACCCACGACCCAAATACACCCATGTAACTAATCTAACCTAGTAATCCTGCACGTCCTTGAAATATGGGAAGAAACTGGAGCACCCGGAGGAAACCCATGCAGACATGGGGAGAATGCACAAATTCCTTTCAAACATTGCCAGATTCAAACTTGGTTCGCTAGCTCTGTATCTTTGGCTTGGCTTCGCGGACGAAGATTTATGGAGGGGGTAAAAAGTCCACGTCAGCTGCAGGCTCGTTTGTGGCTGACAAGTCCGATGCGGGACAGGCAGACACGATTGCAGCGGTTGCAAGGGAAAATTGGTTGGTTGGGGTTGGGTGTTGGGTTTTTCCTCCTTTGCCTTTTATCAGTGAGGTGGGCTCTGCGGTCTTCTTCAAAGGAGGTTGCTGCCCGCCAAACTGTGAGGCGCCAAGATGCACGGTTTGAGGCGTTATCAGCCCACTGGCGGTGGTCAATGTGGTAGGCACCAAGAGATTTCTTTAGGCAGTCCTTGTACCTTTTCTTTGGTGCACCTCTGTCACGGTGGCCAGTGGAGAGCTCGCCATATAACAGGATCTTGGGAAGGCAATGGTCCTCCATTCTGGAGACATGACCCATCCAGCGCAGCTGGATCTTCAGCAGCGTGGACTCGATGCTGTCGACCTCTGCCATCTCGAGTACTTCGACGTTAGGGGTGTAAGCGCTCCAATGGATGTTGAGGATGGAGCGGAGACAACGCTGGTGGAAGCGTTCTAGGAGCCGTAGGTGGTGCCGGTAGATGACCCAAGATTCGGAGCCGAACAGGAGTGTGGGTATGACAACGGCTCTGTATACGCTTATCTTTGTGAGGTTTTTCAGTTGGTTGTTTTTCCAGTTGTGATAAACCATGACACAAAACATGCCGCCCAATTCATGGAGGGAGCGGGCAAACTGCACATAGTCAGCACCTGAGGTTGAGATCAAACCTGCGCTGGTCAATATTATAGGGTCATAAAATAACAGCATGCTACAACATGGAAACAGGCCCTTCAGCTCACCTTGTTTTTGCTGACCTATTTGGCCCATGTCTCTCCAAACCTTTATTAAAATTAATGAAGAGTGAAATAACTCCAATAGGTTTGTGCAAGTCTCATTTGGCATGTCCACTGGGCAACGGTATCTGGCTAACCATTGCTGTTTGCTGTGTGCAATCAGAACAATGTTTTCCTAAATGTATCCCTCAGCGGAATGAGCTGCATCAATGGGAGAAATTACATACATACACATAGCACGGTAGCAGGCCCTTCTAGCTCACAAGCCATATGTTTTGAAAGGTGGGAGGAATCCGGAGTGTCCAGAGGAAACCCACACAGACATGGGCAGAACATACAAACTCCTTACAGACAGCGTCGGATTCGAACCCGGGTGGCTGGCGCTGCAATAGTATGGCGCTCACTGTGGTTGACGTTTCAAGCCAGAGCCCTTCGTTGAGACTGGGAGTGCAGAGAAGAGAAACCGGTGCAAGGAGGTCAGGTGGGAGGAACATGATAGGAGCCCCATGTAGGATTGGTGGACCCGAGAGAGGTGAAGCCTGATGAACAGAAGCAGAAGATTGACAGGTATCAGACAGAGAGGCAAGGGAAAGAAGTGGTCAGGTGGAGGAAGATGTGTCAGATAGAGTGGTGCAGACGATTAGATGCCAAAGGCTGCCCAGGCTGGAATTTGATAAGGAGAAGGTGACAATGGTAGTGCAAAGAGAGAGCAGGTGAACCTGAAATCAGTGGGGGAGAGAGCAGAAGAATCTAATGGGGAAATGGGGTGAAAGGGGATGGAACCAACTCCCACTGAAGACAAGCACCCAGTTGCCCAAGGACAGTTTCTACCCCATTGCCGTCAGATTTATAAATGGACAATGAATCACAGACACTATCCAATTTCTCTTATTTTTGCACCATTTATTTTTAAATGCAATTTTGTCACAATATTTGCACTGTGTTGCGACTGCAAAATATACAAATTTCGTGGCATGTTCATGACAATAAATTCTGATTCTGTTGCTTGACCTGCTGAGCTCCTCCGATAGATTGTGTTCAGCTTCAGATTCTTGCATCTGCAGACTCCTGGGTGTCTTCAAGACAATATTTTCTTGCCAATCACTTCTAAATGCCTATGCAAATAATATGATTCAGAATGTGTTACTTTTAATGTCTCCAAGGCCATTTTCCTGTTCATCTGAACACGCTGTGCTTTCAGTACACGTGGAGCTGACAAGTGTGGTGGGGATTAGGAGGGTAAATAGAAGTTGGCAGGGTCTAGTTTCAGGCATGCTGTGTTGTCAAATCTGACATGTTACTTCACTCAGCTCAACGAGCACATGCTCACCTTTTGTCTTCCAGCTGGAGCTGCTCCCCAGAGCAAGGCTGAGGAAGTGGATGAGAACTTCCATTTCTGGATCCATCCTGCATCTTCACATGGTGTCCGTGCCGGTTGGAAACTGGAGCAGTGCAGCAGGGCAGGAGAGGCTGTGGGCTGGCTCAGTGACCACGGCCCAGCTCCACCCGCACTCCCATGCCAAATGAGGAAGGAGAATGCTGCGGCAGCATTGGAGAAGGTGAGACCAGCCACCCAACAGGCCAGTGCTGGCAGTCACCAATATCACTCTGAACTCATCACACCGCTCCAGACCTTGGTTAGTCCTGGTCAGCAACATGATCTCTCCTGCATGGAGGCTTGGAGGGAGTCAAGGGAAGCCCATGAATCTGATTTCAATGATTTCGCAGTGACAAATGACTTGGAGTATTCTTCTGGAATTAAGAAAGACTCATCCTCCCATGGCACCAGTATGTCAGTCAAACAGGCTTCTTCCAGGAGGAGAGGGACATCCAGCAAATTTGAGAACAGAGATCAGGTGAGAACAGGCTCTCTCCCAGCCTCAAGCGACAGGAATTTCTTGATGAACCGTAGCCCTCCATGTGATGTTGGGAAGGGTTCACTTGGTGCAGTTGAAAGTTTAACCAAGAACTCTGGGAGTATTTCACCAACAAACCTACCTGACTGTGGACAGCAATCAGAACTACCCAGTCAGGACTCTGGGTATGAATCCCAAGATGACTTTGGAATTAGTCAGCTGGATCCTCCAGGACCACTCCTTTCCAGACTGAATGACCTGGAGCCTCCTCGGTCTTTGTGGTCCAGGGAATTTCATGTTGGAGAGTCCCAGATCCATCTCATGTTTCTGAACCCTAATGTATCGGACAATTTCCCTCCACACTCTCCCAATGTCCCTCAGTACCGATATCAGCTGTCACTACAACAACGTAAGTATTTTGTCGCATTTGCAGTGTAGCTACAGATGAAGTCACAAATGTTTATTGATTGCATAGAATATCCTGCAGGGACTCACCCAACCAGTTCCTCCCAACTCTCTAAATTGAACCTTGTAACATGGTGTTCCATTTCTTACTACCTGGTTTATGAATCATGAAATGACATGACACAGAAAAATATTCCTTAATCTGCTGATTTCCATTTATGCAAACCTACATCGGTCTCATTTCATCCTTAGTTTCTATCAAACCCACCTCCCTCCAAACCAAATGTTTCTGCTGAATGACACACTAGGGGAATTTTGTTCTAGAACTGCCCAGTCAACCTACTTATTTGGGATGTAGGAGAAAGCTAGTGTGCTAGAGGAACCCTACTCCTTCACAGACGACGTACCAAGCTGTTAGGACTGAACCCAGGTGAATGGGGCTGTAAGACATTCCCCTCACAACTCCAGATTTCCAGCATCTTCAATTTATTATGATATCCACCATCTTGCCTCGACTGCTTTTCTTTGCTTTAAGCTGCAGGCCCACCAGGTGGTTTTCATCTACAGGTGGTTTTCATCAATAGCTGGTCTTTATCTTCAGGCATTTTTCATTAAGAGGTAATCTTCACTTACAGGTAGTTTTCATCTGTAGGTTATCTTCATCTACACGCTGTATTCATCTACAGCCAGTCTTCATTGACAGGTGGTCTTCATCTACAGCCAGTCTTCATCTACATGCTGTATTCATCTACAGCCAGTCTTCATTGACAGGCGGTCTTCATCTACAGCCAGTCTTCATCTACACACTGTATTCATCTACAGCCAGTCTTCATTGACAGGTGGTGTTCATCTACAGGCAGTTACACGTGTTTTTGATACTAAACCCCAGACACATAACCTTCCCAATCATCTGTCCAACTGTCCAAGGGTTATATAATCAGGACACATTTGTCCCATTGCTTTTTTTTTAATGTGTCCTTTAATTTAGTCATCTATGTGACCACAAAGTCCAATATCACTTAACATTGGACATTTGCTCCTTCAGCTGTGTGGTTCACAGTTCTCACAGTAAACTGGAGATAATCTAAAGCTGTCTTCATTCATGGAATATAGAACAGTGCATTGTGGAACAGGCCCTTCAGCCCATGGTGATATGCTGACTTACTGTATATAAACACACTCCACATCAAGCTAACCCTCCTCTACCTTCCAGATCACCACCTATCATTTGTCTTACATCAAAGTGCCTATTAAATGTCCCTATTATATGAGCCTCCACTACCTCCTCCAGCAATCCATGCCAGGTACCCTCAGCTCTCTATGTAAAAACCTACTTCAGACATGTAACAGACTTGTGTTAACCATTAATTTAATGTTAAACTATCTTTCTCATATATAAAATGTCTTAGTAAAGTAAATATCTGTATTCTTAGTAAGTCAGCTGTGGATTGGTACAGGATCACACACAGGTCAATACACATTTATGGAGACCATTGTTTTCTGAGAAGAGCTGATTCTTGGAGTTGATGTGTCTTGGACAGAGAGCTAATGAATTTCAAGTGGGTCTTAATTGCTCAAAAACTGCTGAGAAACACATCCGTTTTTAATCAAAGCCTCTTGAGCAGGGATGAGGTCAGAGGTTGTTATGGATATGGAATGGTTTTGAAAAAGGAACAGAATTTTGGTAGAAAAGAAACTGATGGTCCAGCAAATTTGCTTTTTCTACATTGACCTCACATTCATCTCCCTAGTGAACATTGAAACAGTATTCCTTAAAAACCTCCATACTTCCTTTGCCTCCAGACACCTGTTCCCCCATTTATCCCTGAGCAGTCCTGTCCTCATGCTTTGTAGAAGTTTAACTGCTGGCCACATAGATGCATTTCATTTAACCTTTTTGTTCCCTTATCCTTCTCTATTAATTTCACACAAATTCCTATTCTACCTGTTCACCTTTCTCCCACACACTACCTTACATGTTTATATAGGACCAGATATGCCTTTAAGCCTCAAAGCTGTGACTTGTCATTGTAATATATACTTTCACACTCTTATCTGCAGGAAACATCTATGGCATGCAATTAAACAATGACGTGTTGTTGACCTTTTATTGATGAGCTTGCAGGATTTTAGCATTGTAGCAGATGGTGGCTTTTCCCTTCCTTAGTGTTCATACAGTTGAGCTGTGGTGGAGATATCAAACCAAGGAAGCGTTCTTGCCTGTTCCTGTGGTTCCACTGCAGCTTAAAGTTCTTGGGAAAATATTCATTAAAAAAAACAGGGTGGTTTTCAGCTTTAAGGCTGCCATTTCCTCTCAAGCGGCACGCTGAACACCACTCACGATTCAACTCAAGGCCGACTATTCAACAGAAGTGAGCAATCAAATAGCCGATTACAGATGTGATTATCTAGTGTGCACACTACTGGGCTTCACACATAGCAAGAAAATGGACACTCTGGAAAGAGATTGACTTAGCCTGCTCCCGGATGCAAGGAATTAAGTGACACACTGATGCGGCTAATTGAGCCAACACTCTGCACCTCCAGTGATGTAAATTCAATCCTGATCTTCACTGCTGTCTGTGTAGAGTTTGCATATTTTTTGCTTTGACATCGGTTTCATCTGGGTGTTCTGTTTTTCTCCTGCATTCCAAACACGTGGGTTAATTGGCCAATGTAAATTGCCTCTAGTATGTAAGTGAGTGTTAGCGTCCTTGGGGAATTGCCAGGAACATGGGGAGAATAAAAGACAGAAAGAATAAAATGGGATAAGTGAAAATGGATGTTTAATAAGTCAAGTATGGATGGGCAGGGCCTACTTCTATCCTCTGTGATCCCATGAATTTATCAAATGCAAATGTAATGAATATTGTTATCAGTATAACCGATTTACAAGGCAAATTAAGGGAACAGGATGAACAGAAATGGATTGTCACAGAGCCAGTAACAAAGAGATGTGTCCCTATCTCTATCTGCAGTAACTCCTGAACTCAACCTCAGAATCAGAATTTATTGTCATGAGCAAGTCATGAAATTCGGTGTTTGCTGCAGCAGCTTCGTGCAAAGATTAGTCGTATAACCATCTTACAACATTACTATTTAAAAAAAAGTGCATGAACAGTAAGGCAGTGTCTTTAGTTCATTGATTGTTCAGGAATCTGATGGCAGCAGGGAAGAAGCTGTCCTTGTGCCGTTGAGTTTTCATCTTTAGGCTCCTGGACCTTTTTCCTGATGATAGCAGAGTAAAGAGGGCTTGCCCTGGGTGGTGGGGTCTTTGAGGGTAGAGGCTGCTTTTTTAAGATATCACCTCATGTTGATGTCCTCAATGGAATGGTGCCTGTGTTGTTGCAGGCCGAGTTAACAGTCCTCTGGAGTTTATTCTTTATTCTTGTCCTGAGAGTTGGCGCCTCCATACCAGGCAGTGATGCAACCAGCCAGAATGCTCTCCACCTTTAGAAGTTTATGAGAGTCTTCAGTGACATGCCGAATCTCCTCACAAAGTATAGCCGCTGGTGAACCTTCTTTTTGATTGCATCAACATAGAGGCTCCAGGACAGATCCTCAGAGATGTTGACTCCCAGGAATTTGAAGCTCTTGACCCTCTCCACTACTGAGCCCTCAATGAGGACTGGGTTGTGTTCCCCTGACTTCCTTTGGTCCACAATGATCTCCTTAGTTTTACTGACATTGAGCGCAAGGTTGTTGTCGTTACACCATTCAGCGAGCTGATCTATCTCTTGGTTTTTTTAAATTAAGGATCTTCAATCAACATGAAGTTACAAAACAAATAAAATCAAAGAAACATCACTGATATATACAATAAAATAGCAAAACCGAACTCCGTTAATATACAAAGAACACATTATCACAATCATCTAATTCTGCACATAGGTCAGACCAGCAAAATGGTTCAATTTCCGTACCCAAATCTGATTCCTATCTCTTTCTTGACTTATCTACTTCTGTCTGAAGTAAGAAATGCATTTTTCAGATCATTTTTTTTGTGATCGCCTTTCAAACCAGCGTCTCTATTTCAGTACATTGTGGTAAGGTCAGTGGTGGACCTAATTTATCTGTTAAATAAGATTTTAACTGAAGATAGCAGAAAAAGGGTGTATTTAAAACTCTATATGTATTCCTTGTTTGTTCAAATGTCATCAATTGTCCCTGCTCAAAACAATTTTCGATGTAATTGATCCCACTTTGAGACCAAGTTTGTAGAATTGTATTATCGATTGTTAATGGAATTAATTTATTTTGAGCTAGGGGTGTTTTGGGTGAGAGTCTCCCCTCACCCCCCCCCCCCCCCCTGCCCAACACCAATTTGACCATTGAGTTTATTCCAAATTGTAATACAGGTACATGATCCTTTATCTGAACATCTAAGATCCGGAAAGCTTCAAAATCCGGCAAGTGGAGACCGCGGTTGGGGGAGGCGGCCAAGGGACCGCAGTTGGGGGAGGCAGCCGAGGGACCGGCATTTGGGGGAGTCGGTCGAGGGACCGTGGTTCAGGGAGTCAGCCGGGCGACTGGAAGGGGTAAATATATAAGGGGTTTTCTTAGGACCAGATAGTAATTTGGAATTCCAATTTTATATATATATATATATATATATATATATATATAAAATGTCCTTTAGTTTATTGGAGATCCCGCCTGTGTTTGATTTAATTGCATTTATTGTTCTTGAAGCTTGCTCTGATTTCAACTGCCAGGAAGAGGACCTTGTGGGCTTTTTCCTCTAGCTCATAGTACCCTTGCTTAGATCTTTAAAATAATTTTTTTCCATCTGATCTATCTCTCTCTTATACGCTTCCTCATTGCCATTGGTGATTCTGCCGACAACGGTCCTGTGTTGGAATTTCAATGTAAGATTCCAACTACTTAACAGGCCATTCCTGGAGCAAAGTCAATTCCTAAAGGTAGTAGGAATTGGATTTATTTTTTTCTTCAGCAATCCCTTGGGATGAAGAATTACTTGCTTCCACTGGCCACATTCAATGGGAAAGAGATCTCGTTTGGTCTTCCTTGAAGGAAGAAACAGCGTCAGTGACAATGCTTGTCATTATCAACTATTTCTAAATAATAGCAGAAAGTAACCGAAACACAAGCCAGGCAGCATCTATGGAGAGTCAAATCAAGTTAATATTTCAGATCAGTGGAAGGATGAAGGGCGATGGACCCAAAACATTAACATAGCACAGTACAGGCCCTTTGGCCCACAATATTGTGCTGACCTTTAGACCCTGCCTTCCACATAATCCTCCACTTTAAATTCCTCCATTTGCTTGTCTGGTCATCTCTTGAAATTCACCAATGTACCCGCCTCCCCCCCATTGACCCAGGTAGTTCATTTCACGCACCAACCACTCTCTAGGTAAAAAAAACCTTCCACTAATATCTCCCTTTAAATTTCCACCCATTACCTTAAAGCCATGCCCTCTTGTATTGAGCAGTGGTGCCCTGGGAAGGAGGCACTGGCCGTCCACTCTATCTATTCCTCTTAATATCTTGTATTCCTCTATCATGTCTTCTCTCATCCTCCTCTCCAATGAGTAAAGCCTTAATCTCTGCTCTTAATGCATACTCCCTAAACCAGGTATAATCCTGGTAAATTTCTTCTGCACCCTTTCCAATGCTTCCATGTCTTTCCTATAATGAGGTGACCAGAACTGGACACAGTACTCCAAGTGTGGTGTAACCAGAGTTTTGTAGGTCCCAGAACCAATCCTTGAGGGACTCCACTAGTCTAGAAATATTACTTCGTTTTCTCTGGATATTTCCCACACTTTCTGATTTTATTTCATATTTCTAGAGTCCACAGATAATTTTTTGCTTTGCACCTAACAGTTACAGAGTTATAGAGTCACAAAGCCACACAGCTCAGAACAGGCCCTTCGGTCCAACTCATCCATGCCCAGCAAATTGGCATTCCAGGCTTGTTCAATTTGCCTGCACTGGATTCTAATTCTTCTAAATCCTTCCTATCAATATATTTGTCCAAAAGTTTTATGAATGTTGAAGTTGTATCTGCTTCTATACTTCCACTGGCAGCTCATTCCAGACATGGATAATCTTGAGTGAAAAAAATTGTCTTTCTGGTCCTTCTTATATCTCACCTTAAACCAATGCTCCCTATATTTACAATCATCTACCCTGGGAAATAGACTGTTATTGTTCACCTTATCCATGCCCCTCATGAGATCACCCCTTAACCTTCTATGTCTATCTTAGAACCTGCCTATCCTGGCTCTCCCTACAACTTGAATCTGTGCCATGGGAACATGTATCAACTCCTTACAGACAGCACGGGATTCGAACCAAGGTCCCGATCACTGGTGCTGTAAAGGCATTGCACTAACCACTATGCTTGTAAAGCAGTGGTTCTCAATCTTTTTCTTTCCACTCACATACCACCTTAAGTAATCCCTATGCCATTGGTGCTCTGTGATTAGTAAGGGTATGTGAGTGGGAAGGGATGGTTGAGAATCACTGCTTGAGACCCAATTGTTACTGAAATATTTTGCTTGAGAAAAATTGTCATTGGCCCATTTTCTTTGGAGTTATGAAACCGTGCACATAACGAGTCAATGAGGTACAATTAAAACAGTGGTTTTCAAACTTTTTCTTCCCACCTACATCCCACCTTAAGCAATCTCTTACTAACCATAGAGCACCGATGGCATAGGGATTACTTAAAGTGGTATGTGAGTGGAAAGAAAAAGGTTAGGAACCACTGTTGTAAAGGAACCATAATCTCAGTTCTAATTTGCTAGATATGCATTTGTTAGGCGGGGTGGGGGGGGGGGGGGGGGGGGCGGGTGGGAGCAGTGAATTTAAAGATGTGTGGGGTAAGTTTCTTTACACAGAGAGTTTTGGGTGCTTGCAATGGTCTGCCATGAGTGATTGTCAAAGCAGATGCAATAATAGCATTTAAGAGGCTTCTAGATAGATATGAAAGGAATAGAGGTCCTCTGTGGTTAGTAAGGGATTACTTATGGTGGTATGTGAGTGGAAAAAAAAAGGTTGAGAACTACTAGAATAGAGCGATATGTTTTATTGCTAGCAGAAGACTTTAAATTATGCATGACATTTGGCACCAACATGTGGACTGAGATCCTGTTCTTGTGGTGTATTATTCCACATTTTAGCCTGGATAAAGTTAGGGTAAAATTTCCATGAGGAGAGACCCACAAGGGCAATAATAAAAACGGAATCACTTCCCAGTGCAAAGGTAGGACTGGATCATCCTGTCAATCCCAATTATATTGTTGATACTTTTGTTTTGATATATTTATTGTTTATTGTTGACTTCAGGAAGGGACAGCTAGAGGTATACAATCCAGTGATCATTGGGGGATCAGAGGTGGAGAGGGGGAGCACATTTAAGTTCTTGGGAGTCACTGTCTCAGAGGATCTTTCCTGGACCCAACACACTAATGGCATCATGAAGAAAGCAGGTCAGTGCCTCTACTTCCTCAGGAGTTTGCGGAGGTTTGGTAAGATTCCAGAAACCCTGGCAAGTTTCTACAGTGGTGGAATGTGTGCTGATCGGCTACATCACAGTCTGGTAAAGGGACATCAATGCCCCCGAATGAAAAGCCCTGCAAAAAGTAGTGGACACAGCACAGGACATCATAGGCAAAACCCTCCCTACCATTGAGAACATCTACAGGGAACACTGCAGCACCAATCGTCAAGGATCCCCACCACCCAGCACATGCTCTGTTCTCACTGCTGCCATCAGGAAAGAGGTGTAGGTGCCACAAGACTCACACCATCAGGTTCAGGAACAGCTGCTACCCCTCCACCATCAGACTCTTCAACAACAAACTCATTTAAGGACTCTTTTGTACTTTATTGATTTTTCTCTCTGTATTGCACAGTCAGTTTGTTTACATTTCTTTGTTGACATGTGGACATTGAGTCCGTTTTTTTTTGCACTGCCAATAAGTGATGATTCTGCCTTACCTGCAGGAAGAAAGAATCTCAGGTTTGTATGTGATGTCATGTAAATATTCTGACAATAAAACTGAAACTAAATCTATTTCCATGCATTTATGCTGCCAGATGCTGTGAGCTGTCATTGTCCAGCCTGCAGGTGTGAACAGTGCTATGACAGCACAAATCTACATGGTCTACTTCCTCCTCATCCTAACCAATCTGTAGATGCGAGAGATGTGTTGCCTGTACAACGATGGCGATATGGAATGGTTAACATCCCACCTCGATCTGTTCTGAAGGCTCCCTGGAATGGAGGAATTCAAAGTGACTTTGTCCAAGCCCCACCTCAACCACAAGAATTTCAGTGAGTTCCTGGTTTTAATTGCTTACCCTTTATGTCTTGACCCTGTCACTGTTTTCCATATGTCGACTATCTTTCGCTGATGCTTCTTGTATGTGGGATTCTTTCTCTGTTCCCTGCCACTCTGTGTACCTGCATTCTCCCAGTGCTAGTGTCAGTCAGAATCCTATTCACATGTGCCCAGCTTGTCCCTGCTGAATATTGTGGTGTCCTTCTTTAGACCTACTTGCTCATATTAGTCTTATACCCCACCAGTCTACTCCCATCATGTAATTATCTATGTTTCTTAAGGAAAGCCCACTACCACTTTGTCTGGCAGTTCATTCCATATTCCCACCACCCTCTGAATAAAGAACCATCCGCTCATGTTCCTTATACATCACAACCATCTCACCTTATTGCAGGGGTGGCCAAACTATGGCCCCCAAGCCAACTGCAGCCCATTGCCCATTTTAAATAAACTGGAATATAATCCATTAGAACACACTCTAACAATAAATTGCATTGTGTGTACATTGAAATTCTTATTTTCAACACTAGATTTCACTGCCATTTTGAACAACTACTAGACCAATGGTTCTCAACCTTTTCTTCCCCACTCACGTACTACCTTAAGCAATTCTTTACTAATGTTACAGGCCCTAAGGATCCCAAAATCCAGCAGCAATAGAAATTCACCAAGACAAATGGTTACTTAAACAAAAGTTGTTTTTAATTTTCTTTAAACATAAAAACAGGGTCAAACTTTAACTTATTACTATTAACTTAACATAACTTAACCCCCTTCTAATTCTAAGCACATGTGTATGTAATGCGTGCATATGTTTAGAAAAGTTATTTGATTCACAGTCCAAACGCACTTCTCACTGCTCCAAGTTCACTGTTATCAGGCAATTTTTATACTGTGCACAGTATTTAATATTTATGAATTTTCACCAGGCTCTGGTGCTTAAAGTTAAATGGTTACTGCTCAGGAAGGTTCTTGTTTGTTTCAGAGAGAGATTTGTTGCTCGTTGGACACACACAAACTGATTCCCTCCGATTAGCCACTTCAGTGTCAAAGAAACTTTTCCCATTAGGGTTTTCAAAATGATAACCTCTTCTTTCAGGTCACCACAGAGTTCCTTTTTTTCCTTATTTCAGGTGAAACACTCTAGCTAGCCATTTCCTTTTGTATGGACCACACTGAGTCCGTTCATCTGTTGCTTTCATTACAATGATCCACTACTCCACAGCGTGTCCAATTAACACCTACTTGTGAAGTCTCTATAGGCATTCTCAAAGTTTTTGTAAAGGCACTCGGAGCCTGGACTGTCTGGCTTGAGCAGAGCTCTTGTATTATAAATGAGATCTGTTATGTGAAGTGTTTGTATTTGTTCGTGACCTATACTACCCCCACAATCTATCTCCTTCAAAAACATATCTATACAAAATATAATATAATCCGTCACACTAACCACAAAGAATCTATGCCATCTGTGGTCAGTAAGGGATTATTTAAGGTGGTACGTGAGTGGAAACAAAAGGTTACGAACCACTGTACTAGACCAACCATTGCAATGTTACTCATCGATTAAGACATTTACCTCAGTTTAACAAAAATGTTTACCTTAGTTGATTAAACATGGCAGAACTGAAAAGACATAAAATAGCAAAGGAGTGCTGAAAAATTTGGACACGGTGGGAAAATGACTACTTTTTCACTGAAGTCAAGGGGAAGTGTGTTTCTTTGATTTGCGTGGAATCAGTTAACTTTATTAGCCTATCTTCAGTACCTATCTACAGACATACACATCACATCATAATGATGGACTCTTGGGTCATGAACTTTATTCATTGAGAGTTGTGGAGGAATGTTGGAGACTGCCTTGTCCCTTTCTTGAGCTTTTCTCCAGTTCTTATTTTGCACCAAGCTTTTTATTTTCCACTGCTTTTTGAATGTGAGTTTTAAAGTTTTACCGTATTTATTTAAATTAAATTTAAGAGCAGCAGAAACAGAAATGCCTACTGTAATATGTGAACACATTAGTAAACTGCTATAATGTCAACATTTAAACTGTTCAGTAGTGTCATATACTGTAGTTATTTTGATAGAAAATGAACTTTCGATGGCTCAGAGGTTTTCTGGTCTAAAAACAGTTTTTCTTGCCGTGTAACTGATTGAAAACTGCCGGGGTTAATATTTGTTTGACCCATGATTCCTTATAACCACAACCAAAGGTGTTTGGCCACCCCTGCCTTAGAGAAATGCCTTGTCATAGATTCTTCTACACTAGGAAACAGACTGTCACTATTCACCTTATCTATGCCCCTCATATATACTTCAATAAGATTCTCTCTCAAACTCCAACGCACAAAGGGAAACAGGCCTAATTTTTCCCATCACTCACAATAACTTTTTCTAATCCTGGCACCAACTTTGTAAACCTCCTCTGTACCCTTTCTAACCTTATTCATATCTTTCCTCTAGCTGGGCAACCAAAACTGCACAAAATAGTCCACATGTGGCCTCACCAACATCTTGGACAACTTCAAGATGCTGTCGCAAAACTTGTATTCAGTGCTCCAACCGATGAAGCCATGCATCCCAAACACTCTCTGAGCTACTTTGTCTATCTGTGCTGCCATTTTTAATATACATAGTAAAATCTTCAGTTTCACAATACATTAAACTTTTGCATACAAAAAAACAAAGAAAGAAAAGCCCCTCCCCCTTCCTACAAAATATAAATCCACACCGTCAGAGCTCACATTTATACTAGCCATAAAAAATCTATGTGAGGAAGTCACATCTGTTTATCTGTTATTATAATTATTATAAGTGGGCCCCTATATGGCCCAACTATAGCTGCCCTATCTTGGCAAATGTGCATACTTGTTTCGATTGGGTGTAATTTTCTCCATAGGTATATAACTATGCATCTCCGCAATCTCTCATCCTACGAGTAAGGGAGAGTCAGATTTCCAAGGAGTTGCAATGTATTTCTTAGCCACTGCTAAAGCTACTTTGACAAAAGAAATTAGGAATTTAGTTAATTTATTACTTATTTCATCACTGTCCACCTGAAAGGGGGTGGATTCATCCACAATGTGCACTGTGGCCTTGGTGATGTTGGACTTGATGTGGTTGAAGGCTACACAATCCTCCACCGCCAGAGGGAAGGACATAGATTTGATAAGGGGGAGGGCCTTGTCTGCATAATTGGGGACCCACTGAACATCATAGCAGCAAAACCAAAGGCACCTCTTCAGGGGCTTGAGGCTGTGTAGAAGGGGAAGGTCCAAGAGTGGTCACATGCAGTCTGGATTCGGGCTAATGACACCATTTTCCACAACACAGCCAAGGATGGCCAGGCGAGTTGTGCAGAACACGCACTTGGCCTTGTATACATCAGATTAAGGAGCATGGCTGTCTCGAGAAATCTCTGGAGATTGGCATCATGGTCCTGCAGGTTTTAGCTGCAGATGGGGACAACTCGTACTGATTCACCATACGGTGTATCTCCCACTGGAAGACTGAGAAGCTGTTCATGACGCCAAAGGGGACCTGCAGTAAGTGGTAGAGATGGCCATCCGCCTTGAAAGCTGTATACCTTAGCTTGAATAGGTGCAACTTTGCCATGACCAACTACATGACCCAAGTATGATACAGTAGCATTTGCAAATTGATTTTTTGTTAAGTTTGCTTTGGATAATCTTGCAAACAATTTGTCCAATTCCCTTTTTGTGACCATGTCATCAATATAAACATCTGTATGTGTTAACCCTTGGATTACAAAATTAATCATCATTTGGAATGTTACAGGGGCATTTTTCATGCCAAAAGGTAACACATTATACTCGTATAAACTGGATGGAGTTACAAAAGCCGAAATATTCTTTCCTCTCTCAGTTAGAGACACACACCAGTAACCCTTCAACAAATCCAATTTTATCAATACAGTCATCTATTCTTGGAACAGGATAAGTATTTGTTTTAGTTATTGAATTAATCTTCCTGTAATCTGTACAGAACCTAACAGTTCCATCTGGTTTCTGTACCAGAACACAGGGAGTACTCCAATCTGAGTCCGAAGTTTTAATAATATCATTTCTCAACATATATTCCACCTCCTGATCCATGATTTTACTCTTTTGAATGTTTATTCTATATGGGTGTTGTTTTATGGGACTTGCTTCTCCCACAACCACATCATGATAAATCACTGATGTCCTTTTTTGGCACATCAGGAAACAAATTTATATATTTCAAAATTAAGTCTTTCAACTGCATCTGCTCTCATGACTTAAGATGGCGTAACTTTTCCTCCAAATTTTCCAAAATTGCTGAGTTAGGCAGGCACACAGAAACCATGATTTCTTTAAGGTTACCCTCACAAGATTCTGTTTCAATAATCTTATGATCATTAATTTCCACAACCCTGTCAACAACTAATACCTCTGATACAGATTGTTCTCCACTACCTTTATCTTCATAATAAGGTTTCAACAAATTTATGTGACTATCCTGAGTTTTATTCCTTCAATCTGGAGTGTTTACAACATAGTTAATATCATTCAGTTTTGATCTAACTACGTAGGGTCCAGAAAATTTAGCTCTCAAAGGATTGTCATGTGTTGGGAACAGAATTAAAACTTTACTTTCTGTCTTAAAGTTTCTCACTTGAGCTTTCCTGTGAAATAAACACTTCATTTTACCCTGAGTCATTTCTAAATTCTCTTGAGTCAAAGTCCACACTTTTTGTAACCTATCTTTAAATTTAGAAATATAATCCAGCACTTCAACTGCACATCCTCATTAACCCACTGTTCTTTTATCAACATTAAAGGTCCTCTAACCTGATGTCCAAGCTATTTCAAAAGGGCTGAACCCTAATGACTCCTGAACAGCCTCCCTTGCTTCAAATAACAATAAGTGAATACCTTTGTCTCAATCTTGCCCATTTTCCAGACAATAAATTCTCATCATATTTTTAAGAGTAGAATGAAATCTTTCCAAAGCTCCCTGAGTTTCAGAATGATATGCAGATAAAGTGATCTGTTTTATTCCCAACTCATAAATCAACTGCTGAAATAACCCAGACATAAAGTTAAATCCTTGATCACTCTGTGGATCTCTTTCAGTAATCCAAAAATTGTGAAAAATCTTTCCAGAGCCTTTACCACTGTTATGGCTTTAATAATCCTTAATGGTATAGCTTCTGGAAATCTCGACGCTGCACACATAATTTTTAATAAGTACTGATTCCCAGTCTTAGTTTCAGGCAGGGGACCTACATATTCCACAATAACCCTAGTGAAAGATTCCCCAACAACAGGAATAGGTTGTAATGGAGCTACTGGAGGATCCTGGTTATGTTTCTCCACAACCTGACAAAAGTGACATGTCCAGCTCCAATTTAAACCTGTCCCACCTGAATAATTTCCTCTGTATACTCCACGGAGGACACAGCTTTGCATTCACAGGCCCTGCTGAGTGCTCACAGGGCCTGAAAATATTCGGTGTTTGACTCACAGGTTTGTTGTTTTTGAGTTACCAGAAGGGGTCTAGCATGGACAACGTTGATTTTACACAGGTATTGCCCTTTAAGGATGTCCATGGCCTCCTGGTACGTGATGATGTCCCTGATCATGGAGTACACCAGGGTGCCGACCCGGGTGTGCAGTACTTGTCAGTCAGTCTCTGATTGCACAATGAAAGACTTAGAGATTACTTACAAACCACAGGAAATTAATGAGGAATTTTTTATATTTTATAATGAACTTTATACATCTGAAAGTAGACAAAATACTGAGCAAGTTGATTTGTTTTCGGCCAATTTAAATTTACTATCATTGAATGGGAAGGATATTAATGATTTAGATAGTCCTTTTACGGAATTAGAATTAAAGGAAGTATTGCAATCAGTGGAGGGAGGAAAGTCTCCAGGAGAAGATGGGTTTACAGCAGAATTTTATAAAGAATTTAATGATATGTTGTTTCCGGTGTATATGGAAGTTTTAAAATAGGCAACTGAGATAGGTTAATTTCCAGAATCATTTTTGAGGGCATTGATTACTGTTATTCCAAAGAAAGATAGAGACCCATTAAAAGTGTCTTCTTACCGACCAATATCATTATTAAATGTGGATTGTAAGATTGTGGCAAAAGTACTAGCTAATAGATTGGCCAATTATTTGCCAAAATTAGTACATGTTGATCAAGCTGGATTTATAAAAGTTTGATATTCTGTTGATAACATTACTAAATTGATTTCTATAATTAATGCTGCTAGGCAACGAGTTAATCAACCAATGATAGTGGTGTTAGATGCGGAAAAGGCTTTTGATAGAGTTGTGTGGAAAGTTTTATTTAAGGTTTTAGAAAAATTTCAGTTTGGACCGCTTTTTACTACCTAGGTGAAAGCTTTATATACCAATCCTTCAGCATGAATAATGACGAATGGACAGATTTCATCAGCTTTTACATTATCTCAATCAACTAGACAAGGTTGTCCTCTTTCACGAGCATTGTTTGCTTTGGTAATAGAACTTCTTGCTCAGGCTATTAGGCAAAATTTGGATATTAAAGGTATTAAAATAGGTGAACAAGAATATAAAATTAACTTGTTTTCTGATGATGTGTTGATATATTTAACTCATCCCAAAGAATCTTTGAAAGTGTTGCAAAATTTATTAAATCAGGATATAAAATTAATTGGGAGAAGAGTGAAATATTATTTATATCAGATGAGGACTATACAGATTGTAGACAGATTACTAAATTTAAATGGTCTAATATTAAATATTTGGGAGTTATAGTTAATAGAGAATATTTATATATTTTGAATTATATATATCATTGTTAAATAAGATTAAAATTGATTTATTGAAATGGAAAGATTTGCCATTAACTTTAATTGGGAGAGTAAATTGTATAAAAATGAATATTTATCCTCATATACAATATCTTTTTCAATCTATTCCATGTATGATACCAAAGAAATTTTAAAAAGAATTAAATAAAGCAATTCAATTATTTTTGTGGAAAGGTAAATTGTCAAGGGTTTCTATGCACAAATTAACATGGCGATATGAACGGAGAGGACTTCAATTACCACATTTTCAAAATTATTATGAAGTGGCACAGTTAAAATTTATTAATAGGTTATTTGATGTTCAATAATAACCTGCATGGGCCAAAGATGAATTGGATCAAATTCTTGGAAAAGAAGTGAGTCAATTTATTTATAAATGGAATCCTTTATGGTTACAAAAATATAAAGCTATATATTAAGGCATATATTGGATATTTGGTACAAGTAAGATCAGCTTATAGGTTCTAAAGGAAAAAATTCAATTAAATCACCATTGTAACAGAATAAATTAATTCTGTTTTCTTTAAATAATCCTTATTTGAAAAATTGGGAATTGAAAGGAATAAGTACTATACAAGATTGTTTTGAGGCGGGTAAATTTTCTACATTCAATAGACTACAAGAGAAATTTGGTATTTCTGCAAATTCTTTTTTGGCTCATCATCAAGTTCGAGACTTTCTGCAAACACAATTTGGTAGGGATTTAATTTTACCAAGTTTGAGATTTTAATGGTTGATAAGGAAACAAAAGGATTTATATTGGATATGAATAGGTTGTTGCAAGAAAAGATGGACAAAGTTGGGGTATATAGGACAAAAGAGAAATGGGAGAAAGATTTAGATATTGAATTGTCTTGGGAGGAATGGTCAAATATGTGTATTGATAATGTTACAAAATTAATTAATGTGAGATATAGTATGGCTAATTATAATTTTATTCATCAATTATATTTCACTCCTGAGAAATTGAAGAAATACGGGTTTAGTGTAACAGATTTGTGTTTTAGATGTGGAGA
Organism: Narcine bancroftii; assembly: GCF_036971445.1. Lineage (NCBI taxonomy): Eukaryota > Metazoa > Chordata > Chondrichthyes > Torpediniformes > Narcinidae > Narcine > Narcine bancroftii. The sequence goes on along the minus strand of NC_091474.1, from coordinate 228,381,915 downwards.
AAAGACAGGTACCTTTATCCATTCTGTATGGACATGTAAGAAAGTTAAATCCTTTTGGGAAAAAGTTATAAAATTTTTGAGAGATTTATTCAAAACTGATTTGTAAATGGATCCAATGATGTGTTTATTGGATTATATGAATACTGTTATTCCAGGGTTGGCTGATAAGTCACAATTGGCATTTGTACGGTTAGGGCTAGCAGTTGCAAGAAAATGTATAGCTGTAACTGGGAAAAATGATGTAGAATTAAAAATACAAAGATGGGACAATGAATTGTAATTGTGTTTATATCTGGGAAAAATAACATAATTTGTGAAATAACTATCCTGTTTTTGTTAAAATGTGGAGTTTATATTTGGAATGTATGGTTATAGATTTTAAGTAAATTATATGTACAGAGTTGGCACATTGATTAATTAATTTTAAATGTTTGTGGGAGTGTGAGCAGTGGAAGAAACTCAGCCACCATGTTGAGGGTCTTTAACAACTGTTTTTATTCACATTCCGCACGTCCCTATAAGGGCAGCATGAGCTCAGTCACCTGGTGCATTGTGATATCATAATCGCTGCCCAGGGTGGGCGCTGGAAGGGATGCTGGAGTCAGAAACCTCTGACGACACCATTTCCCCATGGCTGCCCCGCCACGTGGCGATACAGGCAGGGGTGGTTCGCCATACGGATGTGCGCCGCCACATGTTTACATTTTTTGTAGGGCTCCAAGGGGTGGGGAGGAGAGTTGAGATAGTGTAGTTTAGTAGAGGGGGGTGGGGGATACTATATTTTATTGTTTTTTTTTTGTTTTTATTGTATTTGTATTTTTGTATTTTCGCATTTCTTCTCTTTTTGTAATGTTCTATAAAATTGTTAAATAAAATTTTCAAAAAATTACCGCTCAGCCGGAGTTCGAAGTTGGTAGATAACTCAGGAGATTGAGGGTCAATTTCCACCTTTTCTGGTTTGAGGATCTGCTCCATTGTAGAAAACATCAAGTGAATAAAATTGATGCACCATTTATCACTCAGGAGACTATTGTGGAAAAACCAATTGGCTTTAATTCTCTAGAGAACTGTTAGGTCTGCTTTGTCCATGAATGAGTGAGACAAACACCAGACTGAGTCGAAATCAGGGTTCTTTGTTCTTTATTACCGGATTGTAACACTTGCGACTAACCATGTTAGTCGGAGAATGCATTCTGCCGTTATCAGCAAAATGGTGATTTTTTATACCCTTGGATACGTGCTTAGAACATCATCATATCATTACTTGTCCAATGACTAAAACTGTTGCTATCCTTTCCCTGCTAGCTTCCTGCCTCTCAATCCATCAATGTCTCTCTTATCTTGTAAGTACAAGGATGCATTCACATCTTGTTACAGCCCTGCACAGGGTAACTCCTTACACATTCCCATCTCATGATGTTTTACCTAACAGGAGTACAAGGACACCTCCCCTTCTTGTTACAGCCCTGCACAGGGTAACTCCTTACACATTCCCATCTCATGATGTTTTACCTTACAGAACATAGCATATCCCTACTCTTTGGTTGTCCTGTGCTGAGTTGTAGGGGGCTGGGGAACAGTCACCTTTATACAGGAGCCTGTAGGGAGGCACCACAGGTACAGCCAGCCAATAGGTGTACCTGACCAGATAATTATACATTATAATAGTTGACCACAACCGAAAGTCCTCTGAAACTCTTCCTGGCCTCAGCAATAGTGTTTATAGACAGCAATGTTGGAAAAATCTTGGACAAATTTAACATCAATTAACATAATTACTCACCTTGTGGTCATTTACACTGCACCCCTTAAGTTCCTGTGCATGTTAGTCCTGGTGGTTTTACGTGGACCAACGTGGCCTGCATCATCAGCTGGATGTCGAATTCATGAGGTGAGTTTTGCAGTGCGATTTAGACTGCAGACTTCCCCCAAAAAGTAGTGGGGTCCAGCAGGATAAATCGCGATGCAGAAATTGACTAAATGCACTTTCCTTTTTAGACTGCCCATGCAATGGCAAATTTTGTTGATTGTGCCGTTACATGCCTGCAGTCTAAGACTATAAATGAGTTTAAAAAATTCTTTCGAGGCCCCAACAATTGACTTCCTGTCTTCAATAATGGGCACTGTTACACAGCTGCTGTCCGGTGGCAGTGTAAAAATGTCCAGACGGAATTTATTATGTAAATTCCATCCCGAAATTTTTCCACTGGGACCCCTACACATTTTTAGAGAGTGGCTGCTGTGTAAAATGACCGCAGCCACTCCATAAGAAACAAGTTTAATGAATACGATGTTCCCCTCCGACAAACTCTGCAACACAGGAAGGCTGGGTAAAAGTGCCCTAAAAGTGCTCCTGTGTAAACGACCACATCGGGACAGATCAGAGGTAAGTATGCTCAATTTTTTCCAGAATAATTCCTAGGCTTCTGTGTAAAAATGCCAAATGTTCTAGTCTGTTCCTGGATATTTATCCACATTGATACAATCTAAGACTGTTGACTCCTTTTTATTACTGAGACAGAAATCCCCAGGAAATCTGTAGTGTTGTGTCTTAAGTTCCAATCCTGTTTATCCAGTTCAACAGAAAACACATTCACAAAATATTCATTTGAGATCTTCCTCATCTGCTCTGGCTTGACATATACCTGATCCTGATCTGGAACCTACCTATTCCTTCCTTCATGACCTCTTTATTGTTATTAATAAAATGTTCAATGTGTGAGTAGGATGAATGTTTCAAACACGTAGGCAAAAGCCTCCTGGCACCTTGCGTTTGGAACAACCTCAGAGAGATAGCTGGTATTTTTTCATTGCCTGAAGACCCTGGAGGTTCAAACACTTTCCCCCTTTTCCTGAACTGAAAAGTAAACTGTACACAGCATAAACCTGATAACAGTTCTTTTGATTGTTTACATGATTATACTGTGTACAGCTTACTTTTTGCACTACCAATTAGTGGTAATTCTGCTGTGCCCACAGGAAAAAGGAATCTCAGGGTTGTATGTGGTGTTATGTATGACAATAAATCTGAAAGACGTTAGGGAGATGGCAGAGGTCGACAGTATCGAGTCCACGCTGCTGAAGATCCAGCTGCGCTGGATGGGTCACGTCTCCAGAATGGAGGACCATCGCCTTCCCAAGATCGTGTTATATGGCGAGCTCTCCACTGGCCACCGAGACAGAGGTGCACCAAAGAAGAGGTTCAAGGACTGCCTAAAGAAATCTCTTGGTGCCTGCCACATTGACCACCGCCAGTGGGCTGATATCGCCTCCAACTGTGCATCTTGGCGCCTCACAGTTCGGCGGGCAGCAACCTCCTTTGAAGAAGACCGTAGAGCCCACCTCACTGACAAAAGACAAAGGAGGAAAAACCCAACAACCAACCCCAACCCACCAATTTTCCCCTGCAACCGCTGCAACCGTGTCTGCCTGTCCCGCATTGGACTTGTCAGCCACAAACGAGCCTGCAGCTGACGTGGACTTTTTACCCCCTCCATAAATCTTCATCCGCGAAGCCAAGCCAAAGAAAGAAAGAAATCTGAAAGAACGGTTCTCCAATTGAGTTTGCCTTTCAGCTGACAATACCACAGAGAATTCTGTCATAAAATCAGAAAATGCTGGAAACACTCAGCAGGTCAGGCAACATCTATGGAAAGAGAAAGAGATAACGTTTCCCGTCCGAGACCCAAGAACAGATAAATAGAGGAAAAAAGGTTAGTTCTCCACCTGCAGCCCAACAATCAAGCAAAGATAACCAGCCTCATCGATTGGCTGGAGGATATAAAGTGCTGGATGGCTCAAAACTTCCTGCACCTAAATGAAGGCAAATCTGAAATCATCCTATTTGCCCCCCTCCCCTCCAAAACTTCACCCATATTATCTCCAATATGCTTGGTACTTATCCATTCTCATTAAACCACACGTCAAATCCCTTGGTGTGATATTCGATTCCATTTTCAAGTTTGACAAACAAGTTAATGCAGTAATAAAAGCTTGTTTTTCCCAGCACTGCACTATTGCCAAAATTAAACTCACTGAAAGACCTCAAGAAAGTTATCCACACCCTCATTTTCTTCTGTTTAGACTACTCTAACTCTCTCTCTATATGGGAATTAGTCAGTCGTCATGATCCCGTCTGCAACTGGTTCAGAATGCGGAAGCAAGGCTCGTCACAGGAGCCAAGATAAAGGGCCATATCGCCCCTATTCTTGCCTGTCTTTACTGGCTGCCAGTTCAGCTGATCCTAGTAAATCTCACCAGCGCCCCATAGAGCCTCATCAACACCTCTTTACTCTTGTTCACTATTCCTCTCGAAATGAAAGCCAACATGGCATCCGTTTTCTTCACTACCAATTTCACCTGGTCATGAACTTTTACATTTCCCTGCACGAGGACACCCAGGTCCCGTTGCACATCCAAGGTCTGAATTTTCACCCCACCCAAATAGTATTCTGCCTGTTTATTTCCACAGCCAAAATGTACAACTGTACATTTCTCTATGTTAAATCTCATCTGCCATATTTTTGCCCAGTCTCAAAATCTGTCTATATCCTTCTTCAACTTTACGGTTTCTACTACACTTCCCACTCCGCCACCTAACTTGGTGTTATCCATGTTGTATGTACAATTCATCCATGTTGTATGTACAATTCTAAACCTTGGGTACCCGTTTTATACTGCACTTTAAATAGCTGCTTAAGTTAAGATGTAATTTATGATTTGTACAGCACATTAGGGTTAGGGTTAGGGTTAGGGTTAGCATGAGTTGTTTTCGATGTGCCATATAAATAAACTAGACTAAACTGGGTTTTCTAGTTCTGTTGAAGAATCATGGACCTGAAACTTTGACTTTGGTGGTTCAGTATTAATGTGTTAACAGAGCGGATTAAGTCTGTAAACTAGCCCGCATGATCAGTAAGGAGTCCCATCCAAATCCTCACACACTGAGGGGAGGTTGAGAAATAAAAACTGCCATCAGGAATGGGAACACTATGAAACTGCTGCAGGCCTTTTGGAAAGGAATGCTATTTATTACTCCACTTCCCTTCAGGTCCCTTCAGGGTGTGAGGCACAGTAGGATTTGAATGGGACTCCTTACTGATCAGGCAGGCTAGTTAAAACACTTAATCCGCTCTGTTCACACACTCATACTGAACGGCCAAAGGAACTGCTCACATTAACCATCCAAAGCTCTCGTGTTCATGCAATAATATTTATTTGTATCGATGAAATACTTGTCCTGCATATGCATTGCTTGTCTGTATGTGTGTCATGTCTAGTTGTGTGTACGTGCGGTTTTCCACAGAGGGCCGGAGAATGCTGTTTCATCGGGTTGTACTTATACAGATGACAATAAACTTGACTATTGAGACTCCAGAACCCACTCACTCTCCATGGTAAAGAAAGCAAATGGCATGTTGGCCTTCATAATGAGGTTTGGAATACAGAATCAGGGAGGACATACGACATATAAAGTAGGATCTTGCTGAGACCACCATCGTTTTGGTCTCCTAATTTGAGTAAGGACATTCTTGCTATTGCAGGGATGGAGCAAAGATTCAACAGACTGAATTCTGGAATTGCAGGACTCACTAGAGTTATACTCATTGGAATGTATAAGAATGAGAGGGGGATCTCGTTGAGACATTAAAATTCTGACAAGACTGGACAGGTTAGATGCAGGAAGAATGTTCCTGAAGTCCAGAACAAGGATGACAGTATCAGGATGGGGGATAAACCATTTAGGACTGACATGAGGAGAAATGTCTTCACTCAGAGAGTTGTGAACTGGTGAAACTCCCACCACAGAAAGCTGATGAGCCAATTCATTACATATATTCATAAGGGGAGTTGGATGTGGCCCTATTGGCTAAAGGGATCCACAGGAATGGAGAGGAAGCAGAAATAGAGGTCTGAGGTCGCATGATCAGCCATCATTTTATTTAAATGTGGTGCAGGCTAGGACTAAATTACCTACTCCTGTACCGATTTTCATTGATCATCAAAATCAGAATTTATTGTCATGAACAAGTCACGAAGTACGATCTTTTGCGGCAGCCTCACAGTGCAAACATTCATATTATAAACCATCTTACAACAATTATATATTTTTTAAAATAGTGCATGAAAAGCAAGACAGTCTCCTTGGTTCATTGATTATTCAGGAATCTGATATCAGCAGGGAAGAAGCTGTCCTGGTGCCGTTGGGTGCTCGTCTTTAGGCTCCTGTACCTCCTTCCCAATGGTAGCAGAGTGAAGAGGCCATGGCCTGTGTGCTGGGGGTCTTTGAGGATAGAGGCTTTTTTAAGACACCTCCATGTTGAAGTCCTCAATGGAGTGAAGTCTGGTGCCTGTGATGTCGCAGACCAAGTTAACAATCCTCCGGAGTTTTATTTTGGTCTTGAGATTTAGCGCCTCCTTACCGGACAGTGATGCAACCAGCCAAAATGCTCTCCACTGTGTACATGTAGAAGTTTTTGAGAGTCTTCGGTGATGTACCGAATCTCCTCAAACACCTCACAAAGTCTAGCTGTGGCGAGAGGAATGGGTGAAAAAGGAAGATTGGTGGTGGGAAGGGTGTTGACTGGAATGTATTTCCATTGTGTTTGAGGTTCCACGCTGGATGGGAAAGATAATGATGCAAGCTGTTCCTGGTGGTTTCACAATGAAGCAGCAAGCAATTTGATCATTATTCTGCTCCTACTCCCAAGTTAATTGCACGCTTCTGCAACTTGCATTTACTAATTTTTTTTATTTAGAGGTACAGCGTGAACCCAAGCTACCCAAATACAGTCATGTGACCAATCTACTCACTAATCTCATATGTCCTTGGAACGTGCAAGGAATCCAGATCACCCATAGGAAACTCATGGGAACACGGGGCGAACATACCAACTGCTTGTGGACAGTGCCAGATTTGAACCTGAATCACTGATGCTGGAATAGCATCAAGTTCATCTATATTCAGACACTCCAATTGTGTGTATGGTATTGGTGTTTTATATTCTGCAGCAAAGCATTTCTATGGACATCACTAGCAACCCACCCTAGTTGTCCCCTTGCTAGTCCCGTTCAGATGAAAGAGGTCTACCACCAATGATCTGGGTAGAAGTTCACAAGTAGTCCAGCAGATTTCCATCCCAAAGCAGATTAAAGATGGGAGTGAAAGGACTTAGAAATGAATCTTAGGTTGATGTTTCCCTTGGTAGGCAGCAGATCAACAATTTCCAATAAATTGAAAAATGGTGCGAAGATCTCTGTGGTGCATTCTCAGTTCAATTGATATGGAAATTGATGTCGTGTAATGCAGGAGAGATGTAACTTGCAATATTTGGTCAGGGTACTTTAGCCCTCACCTCGTGGCACAGCTTGAATTAGGAACTGTGGAGCAATGCCCAGAATTTGGAGACACATCCTTCTGAGCCACTGCCAGGATTTGTGTACTCTTGGCTCAGTAAGTATTCTCTTTTTCCCTCATCTAAGTGCAGTGGGCATGACAGTGTCACAGTTATATATGCTGGTTCACCCCCATCACCAGACTCAGGAACGGCTTCCGGCATCTCTCTCCTGATCCCACCATCATGCCCATCTCATGAAAGAACAGAACACTAAAGAATATGTTAAATTGATTTCCTTGTGCCTTTTTTTTTAAGCACAGAATGTTCTTGCAGAGCTCCTGAGATATTTGTTTTAATCTTCCATCTGTGGTATTGCATCTGTAGCAGTTGTCTGTATGGAGATGCTTGTCGGCAGAAAGCCCATTCTATTGGAATGGCAGCCAAGATTTAGTTTCCTGACAATGAATGGAATAAGAGAAAATTATACAAAGAGGTTTCTTTTCTTTTTTTTTGGTCACATATATCAAAGGAGCCATTAAAAAGGAACAAAATTCAATGAAATAGGAAAAGGATATGGATTTAACTGAAATTAAATGGTCCCTGGACAACATGTGAAGCACACACATTTTATGCCATAATGTCACAAAGTAATTTTTAACACATCCTAGTTTCTCGGGGATCCATTTGATTGCTAATGTTTTTCAGTGACCACCATTGAAAGCTCAGCTTCCCAAAGCAAATGAGATGTAGCAGAGACTGTGGGATCACCTCGGAGGAACCTTTCCCACAAAGGGATTCATTGACTGTTTTGCATTTGTGCTGGGCCAGATTGAATCATGTTGTGTAGAGAAGGGAACAGCTCCCTGGTACCCAACTGCTGGAAGGTACTCAACAAGTGGGTGGCTTGCTGAGCAGGCAGCCTCAATATATGGGTCAGTGGGACCAAGGCTCATAGCCATGAGAACCTTCACTTTTGAGTTCCTCAGCCCCGTGGTGCTCTGGTACTGATGGAGATTGTGGAGGAAAAGTTCTTAACTATGCTCACTGATTGTGGTCTGGAGGTGAGGAAATCCATGATCCAATTACACAGTGGGGTGTTAACTCCCAGATCTTGGAGTTTGCTGATCAGTTTTGAGGGGATGACGGTGTTAAATGCTGAACTGTAGCCAATAAAGAGCGTCCTGATGCATGCGTCTTTGCTGTCCAGGTGTTCCAGGGCTAGTGAGATGACATTTACCCTAGACCTGTTTCTACAATAGGTGAACTGGAATGGATCCATGTCACCGCTCAGACAGGAGCTGATCTGCTCCATCACCTGCCTTTCTAAACACTTCATCACTGTTGATGTAAGTGCTACTAGTCGATAGTCATTAAGCCAGGTCACTACGCACTTTTTGGGCACCAGTATGAGGGACCCATATTTGAAACAGGTGGGTACAACACCCTGCTGGAGTGAGATATTGAAGGTATCCATGAATCCCTTGGTTAGTTGATCAGCACAGATTTTTAATGCTCAGCCAGATGCTTTTACCTCAAATCCACTCTCCTGAAGGCAGCATGCGCATTTATTTCTGCAAAGTTTTAATTAAGTGGAAAAGAATTCATTGCAGACCAAAGCAGTTGCCAATAATTTTTTTTGCTTGAACTGGAAACTTTGCTTTCTGGTGTACTTCAATAACCCAGCACTCACTCCCTTAATCAACACAATTCAAGAGGTTACACAGTAAAATACTCAGATGAATTCTATATGACCAGAATTGGCAAAATTATCAAATCTGAATTGACTCCACCCAGGAGGAAGTGAAGAATAGGAGTTAGAATGTGGGTAAAGAAAATATTGCAAGCAGCTGTACTCTTGCCTACCACAGCTCCTAATTTTGAATAAACCTGCTCTGCGGTTTATAGTTGCACCCACACAATATCAGGCTCCCTTTCTTGAGGATGGAAATTTTGGGGGCGCTGCAGATCAGCTTGACCTCACAAACTTTAGAAAACACTTCCTGTAACAAAGGAGTAGATTACAACACTGCTGTCTAATAAAGGAGCGTGAAATGAGCTCCCAGCTGAATTTCAGAAAATGCAGGCTCAATTTTGACATTGAAGAAAAGGTTGGTCAGGTACGTGGATGGGAGGGGTTGGGGAGTATGGTCCAGGTGCAAGTCGGTGGGACTAGGCAGAAAAAATAGCTTAGCGCAGACTAGAAGGACTGCTTTCTGTGCTGTAGTATTCTATGGTTCTAAAAGTAGAACATATATTCAAAGAAATTAAAGAATGCAGTCAGTAAGATGGAAAGGGAAGTAAAAGATCATCCACTGGTGATCGAGCTCAAGATGCAGAAAGGCTTAGGTTCACACCTCTGTTTTAAGTTCATGTATGCAGAGAATAAATCTAGCAGGTTTTACCAGTAATTGAACAAGAAAATCTGCATGTACTGGGGTTCATTGTGCTGGATAAAACCAACTTGGTCATGCAGTGCCCATAGGAAGTAAAAGGCAGACGACATTTTGGACACAGACCCTTTAATCAGCAATGTGGAAAACAGGTCGCCGCCAGAATAATGTGTGGGAGATGGGGCTAAAGAGAGGAGCATAGGCTAACAAAGCAAGGGGTAGTAGGAGGATACAGGGGAGAGGACAGAAGAGAAAGATGCTGAGAAGTGATAGAGAGAGAGGGGCCAAGGACTACGAATCAGAATCAGGTTTATTGTCGTGAACATATGTCACAAAATTACAATCCTGTAGGTACAAGATTTGGATAGTTTGGATCCACTGGGTTGAATCCTGAGATGACGAGTACAATTGAAGAGATTGAGGAGCATAAGCCAAATCTCACTGGGGTTCAGAAGAATGAAAGTTGATCTCATTTAAGGATGTAAGATTCTGAGAGGGATTGACAGGGTAAACGCTGGGAAGCCATTTCCTCGGTTTCAAGAATCAAGAATTCGGGTCATTGGCTCAGTGTAAAGCAGTGGTTCTCAACCTTTTTCTTTCCACTCACATACCACTTTAAGTATTCCCTACTCCATAGGTGCTCTGTGATTAGTAAGGGATAGTAATGGCTAAGATGCCAAAAGCTTTCTTTACATCCCTGTCCAATTGCGACGCCACCTTCAGGAAACAATGTATCCTTATTCCCAGGTCTGCTCCTCTGCACTACTCAGTGCCCTACCATTTACAGTGTACGTCCTTCCTTGGTTTGCCCTTCCAAAATGCTTCACCTCACACTTGTCTGCATTAAACTCCATCAGCCATTTTTTGGTCCATTCTCCCAGTTGGTCCAAATCTTCCTCACTGTCCACAACGCCTCTTATCTTTGTGTCATCAGCAAAATTGCTGGTCCAGTTTACTACATTATCATCCAGATCATTGATATAGACAAGAAACAACAACAGCCCCAACAAAGATCCCTGAGACACACCACTAGTCACAGGCCTCCAGTTTGAGAAGCAACCATCCACTACCACTCTCTGTTTTCTCCCACACAGCCAATTTTGAATCGAGTTTACAACCTCTCCACGGATACCTAGTGTCTTAACCTTCTGATCTCCTATGTGGGACATTGTCAAAGGCTTTATTAAAGTCCAAGTCGACAACGTCCACAGCCTTTCCTTCATCTACTTTCTTGGAAACTTCCTTGAAAAACTCTACAAGATTAATTAAACACAACCTACCACACACAAAGCCATGCTGACTGTCCTTAATCAGCCCATGACAGTCCAAATACTTATATATACACTATCTCTCAGAACTCCTTCCAATAATTTACCTGCTACTGATGTCAGACTCACTGGCCTATAATTACCTGGTTTATTTTTTGAGTCTTTTTTGAACAACGGGACAATATGAACTACTCTCCAATCCTCTGGCACTCACCCATGGCTATTCACATTTTGAATATATTCATCAGGGCCCCTGCAATTTCTTTTATTTCTTTATAAAATATTTTTATTGAGTTTAACAAAAACCCTTTACAGAAGTATATTAATGATAACAATTATCAAATCATATCATATATATGTCACATATCAATTGAAAATTAGATTTCTACATTAATCTGAAGGTCTGAAGGAATATCATATCTGGCCTGGAGCATTTATCTACCTTTATTCGCTGTAAGGCAGCAAGCACCACCTCCTTCTTAATCTCTATATGTTTCAAGACACTTCTGTTTGTTTCCTTCCTATGGACTATGCCAGTTTCCCAATTAAATACTGATGCAAAAAAAAAAAACGTTTAACATCTCTCTCATTATGTGAGGCTCCACATATAGTTGACCACATTGATCCTCTCGGGGACCAATTTGTCCATTACTATCCTTTTACTCTTTATATACTTGTAGAAACCCTTTGGATTTACCTTCACATTATCTGCCAAAGCAACCTCATGTCTTCTTTTTGCCTTCCTGTTTTCCTTACATTTTCTACACTCTGCAAGTACCTCATTTGCTCCTTGTTGCCTATACTGGTTGTACACCTCTCTCTTCTTCTTAATCATATCACCAATATCCTTGAAAACCAAGGTTCCCTCTGCCTGTTAACTGCCTTTAATCCTGACAGGAACATGGAAACTCTCCACTCTCAAAATTTTGCCTTTGAAGGCCCTCCACTTACTGAACACACCCTTGCCAGAAAACAACTTATCCCAATCCACTCTTCCAATCTTTTCTCATTTCCACAAAATTTGCCTTTCTCCAATTTAGAATCTCAACATGAGGACCAGATTTATCCTTTTTCGTAATTAACTTGAAACTAATGATAATATGGTCACTGGACCCAAAATGTTCACCTGTACATACATTTGTCACCTGATCTGTCTGGTTCCCTAATAGGAGATCAAGAGCTACATCGTCTTTCATTGGTACCTCCATATATTGATTGAGAAAACTTTCCTGAACACATTTGACAAACTCCAAGCCATCCAGCCCTTTTACAGTATGGGAGTCCCAGTCAATATGTGGAAAGTTAAAATCTCCTACTATCACAACTTTCTGCTTCTTACATCGATCTGCTATCTCTCTACAGCAGTGGTTCCCAACCTTTTTTATGTCCCGCACCCCTAAAAAATTTTAGTATGTTCTCGTACCCCTTAAAGTAATAATTTATTTAAGAATAAAGGTGAAAGTGACCAAAACAAACATATAATATATAAACAAAAATGAAATATATGGAAAAGAAAAAATATTACAACAAATTAAAAGTTGCATAAACCCTACAAAAAAATTAAATTTTCATTCATGCATGAGATTTCTTAAAAAAATTAAAGAACTAATGTTCAAACGTTCAAAAGCCAATTTAAATTTAATGACTCTTTTGTTCCTGTTTATTGCTTGAGTTTTTCAAAACGTGGCACTTTGTTGCTGATACCAATCCGCGGGTCTGCCTGTGCACCCAAGCGATTTCTAGATTCTGTCTTGATTGACAAAAGGGCCCTAAAGCCAGACTCGCATAAGTATGTCGTCGTGAATGGGATGAGCACAGTTCGTGCTTTTTCACAAAGTCTTGGAAACATGTCCATTGCCGAACACCAACTTTGTTCCAAAGTTTTTCTTTCAAACTGCATTTCAAGAACAGGATTTGTGCGCAGTTCAATAAGATCTTCCTTCAGCTCTTCATCATCCGACATATTATCCAAATTGAAGGAGTATGGATTTATAAAAGAAACTGAAATGTTATCTCGCACCCCCTGGAATGCTATCTCGCACCCCCAAGGGGTGTGAGCATCCCTGGTTGGGAAACCCTGCTCTACAGATTTGCTCCTCCAATTCTCTCTGACTATTGGATAGTCTATAATACAACCCTATCAGTGTAGTTAAACCTTTCCCATTCTTCAACTCCACTCATATAGCCTCAGTAGGCAAAGCCTCCTGGCTGTCTTGACTTCACACAGCTGAGATATTTTGCCTGACTAGCAATGCCACTCCTCCCCCTTTCACCCCTCCCCTCTATCACTTCTGAAGTAAAAGAACCTCAGAACATTGAGCTGCCAGTCCTGCCCCTCTTGCAAACAAGTGTCACTAATGTCATAATCCCATGTTTCAATCCTTGCCCGAAGATCATCACCATTTTTAACAACACTCCTTGCATTAAAATAAATGCACCTGAGAAAATTTGTATCCTGTACAAACCTTTGATGTTTGTCTATACATCCAGTCTTCGCATCCTCCTTCTTCTCACTAACTTCTCTAACATTCTGGTCGCCCACCCCCTGCAAATCTAGTTAAAATCCATTGAGACAAGAGTAAGAAACCTACCTGCAAAGTTATTAATACCCTTCCAGTTCACTTGCAATCCATCCCGTTGGTACATATCCCACCTTTTCTGGAACAGATCCCAGTGATCTTGTAACCCTACAACACCATGTCCCCAGCCACACGTTAATCTGCCTTATCCTCCTATTTCTAACCTCACCAGCATGCGGCACAGGAAGCAACCCTGCGATCACTACCCTGGAGGTCCTCTTCTTCAATCTAACGCCTAACTCCATGAACTCTCTTTGCAGAGCTCTTCACCCTTCCTAACTATGTCATTGGTCCCTATTTGGACCACGACATCTGGCTGATCACCCTCCCCACTGAAGAATGTCGTGAACTCAATCTGAGATACCCTGGAACCGGGGAGACAACATAACATCTGGGACTCACGATCTCCTCCACAGAACCTGTCTTCCTAACTACTTATCACAATAGTTTGCCTCTTTTTCTCCCCTTCCCTCCCTAGCCGCAGTACCAGACTCCATGCCAGAGACCTTACTTAATCTTACTTTGCATGTATAGCAGACATCAAAGGTTTATACACGATAGACCTTACTGTCTTTTTCTTGCACTATTTTCATTTATTTTTGAAAGGTGGTTTATATAAATGTTTGCACTGTGTGATGCTGCCACAAAACAATGAATTTCATGGCATGTCCATAACAAAAAATTCTGATTCTGACACACATCTTAAGTCAACAGACAGATATCAACATCAATAATGCCAACGTCCACAGCATTACCCTGGGGAGCTGGGTGCCAAACTGTTGTCTCTGCTTTCTCCCTTTAAGCCAATTTCTTATCCATAGTGCTGGTGACTCTTTCATTTCAGGGGCCACACTCTTGCTAACCAGCCTTTTGTGCATGAATTTTATCCAACGTCTTCTGAAAACCCACACAGATGATATCAACTCAATTTCCTTCATCAATCTTCTCTGACACCAATGAAGATAATGTCCTTTCTTTCAGGGAAAATCTATATCCTGTAAATGTCAGAAGGATGAGTGGGGAGCGACCTGGAATTTTTGATGATCTTGGTCCTCAGATTGAACGACACTCTGCATGTAATGAAATATCCCATACTCCTCCATCCCCGAATGTACAAAATGTTCCCACCAACAGCATCAAAAGATGTGACAGTCAGAGAACAATTAATCTGCCGTATGCATTACGTAAGTACCTTGTGATTTTACATTTATTCTTCTAGAACCAGTATTCCAGGATATTGGTCTAAAATCAGAGAGCATCCACCTTTCACTGGAAATGTTATCATTGGATCCTCCTGCTCCCATTTCCACACATATTGAAATAGGAACAGATCATTAAATATCTCAGAGCTCCTGGTAAAGACATTGATGCTCGCCTTATTGCCTATGCAATGGCCATTAAGTATGGACCCACTCATGATCAGGTGTTGGCTCCTTGCTTGGCAAAAACATGCACCTGCCCCTTTAATAGTAAATATGCTTTCAAGATATTTCCATTGGTTTAAAGCAGTTTTATAGAAATAGAATTTTGTCATTGGATTGGTGAGAAAACCTTTAATATTTTGTCTTGAGTATCATAGAATTCAGCTATGAATAACTAGCAGGAATCAACAGCGGAATGTGAATGGCTTGAATTTAAATTTTAAATGTAATTTTTAAAATTTAGGCATACAGCACAATACCAGGTAAAACACACCGAAAAGCCCTTCTTCAAGGTATGAACAGAATGAGCCAGAAGGAGGAAATCTCAGATAATACTGGTTGGGGGAGGGAATCCAGACCTACAGAAGGTGTCCATTGGATATAATAAGGGAAGAGGCAAGAACTTCTCATGTTTGTGCGAAAGGAGATGGAATGGAGAGAACTAGGGAAAAGCGACAGAGGAAGAAGCTGGGGGTGGGGTTTAACGAAACCCAGAGAAGTCGATATTAATGCCATCTGGTTGGAGGGTGCCCAGTCGGAAGACGAGGTGTTGTTCCTCCAATTTGTGGGTGGTCTCAGCCTGGCAGTACATGAGACCATGGACAGACATGTCAGCAAGGGGATGGGATGGAGAATTGTAATGGGTGACCACTGGGGAAGACCACGCTATTGAAGCGGGCAGAGGTGCTCAATAAAATTAGATGAACAGGCCCTTTTGGCCTGTGCTACCCAATTGCACCTGCCCACATCATTTTGTATAGGTGCCTGTCTACATTTTTTCATACCTTGATGAAGGGCTCAAGCCCAAAACATTGGTGATGTGTCTTTATCTTTGCTATATAAAGTACACTGACCTGCTGAGTTTCCCCAGCATTGTGTTTTATTTTGACTTACAACCCCCGTTCATTTTGAATGGTGGGAGGAACCCGGAAGAAACCTGTGCAGACACAGGGAGAATGTACAAACTCCTTACAGACAGCGCCGATTTTGAACCCATGTCGCTGGCGCTGTAACAGCGTTGAACTAACTGATACACTAACTGTGCCACTCTAACTATTGATCTAACTGTTTTCTTATTTTTGGTAGGAAAGGTATTTGTAACATACTCTTTGGACACAGCCAACGAAATCTGTTTCTTTGTGAACTTCCTCCGTATTAATGGCTTTGAGACAGCAGTAAGTAATTTTCTCATTTACAAGACATTCACATTGTGCCTTCTACAGAAATGGTGCTGCAATGTATAGGGCCAACAATGTCAATTCCTTTTGCCTATTTGTTTCTTAATAGCATTGCAGGTGTATTCACAGATCTAATGGAGAAATTGCAAAAATCGTTTATACCGGTTTGGCATAAAAATAAACCAAAAAAGGTGACTCAACCGTGGATAACAAGGGAAATTAGAGACAGCATTAGGTCCAAAGAGAGAGCATATCAATTGGCCAAAAAAAGTACCACGACCGAAGACTGGGAGCAGTTCAAGATGCACCAAAGGAGGACAAAGGGATTAATCAAGAGAGCAAAAATAAATTACGAAAGTAAGCTTGCGGCAAATATAAAAAACGACTGCAAAAGCTTTTATAAATATGTCAAGAGGAAAAGATTGATGAAATCCAGAGTAGGTCCTTTGCAGTCGGAATCAGGGGAATATATAATGGGGAATAAGGAAATGGCAGACCAATTAAATTCTTACTTTAGTTCTGTTTTTACAAGAGAGGATACAAATAACCTCCCAAGGATGTTGGGAAACATAGGGACTATGAGGAACTGAAAGAAATCAGTATCTCTAAGGACGTGGTCTTGGGGAAATTGATGGGATTGAAGGCAGATAAATCCCAAGGGCCTGATAATCTACATCCTAGGGTACTTAAGGAAGTGGCCATTCAGATAGCAGATGCTTTAAGAATTATTTTCCAGAACTCGATAGACTCAGGATCAGTACCCATGGATTGGAGGGTAGCTAATGTTACCCCACTACTTAAAAAGGGGGGGTAGAGAAAAAGTGGGGAATTATAGGCCGGTGTGCTTTACATCAGTAGTGGGCAAAATGATGGAATCCGTTATTAAGGATGTAATAGCGGAGCATATGACTAGCAGAGAAGGGATCGGACAGAGTCAACATGGATTTACAAAAGGTAAATCGTGCTTGACAAATCTATTGGAATTCTTTGAGATGGTGACAGGTAAAATAGATGGGGGAGAGCTAGTGGATGTGGTGTACCTGGACTTCCAAAAGGCCTTCGATAAGGTCCCGCATAAACGACTGGCTTACAAAATCAAGGCTCATGGGATTGGGGGCAAAGTATTGATGTGGATTGAGAACTGGCTGGCAGGTAGAAGACAGAGAGTTGGGATAAATGGCTCGTTTTCTGAGTGGCAGGCGGTGACCAGTGGGATGCCACAGGGATCTGTACTGGGACCCCAGCTGTTCACAATTTACATTAATGATCTGGATGAGGGGATTGGATGTAATATCTCCAAATTTGCAGATGACACTAAGCTAGGAGGGGTTGTGTGCACGGAAGAGGGGGTCAGGAAGCTCCAGTGTGATTTGGATAAATTGAGGGACTGGGCAGATACATGGCAAATGCACTACAATGTGGATAAATGTGAGGTTATCCACTTTGGTAATACAAACCGGAGGGCAGATTACTATTTGAATGGGAATAGATTAAGAGATGGGGAAGTGCAGAGAGACCTAGGGGTACTTGTACATCAGTCTCTGAAGGCGAGCATGCAGGTACAGCAGGCGGTTAAAAAGGCAAATGGTATGTTGGCCTTCATATCAAGAGGGTTTGAGTATAGGAACAAGGATACCTTGGTATAGGGCCTTGGTGAGACCCCACCTGGAGTATTGTGTGCAGTTTTGGTCACCTTATCTAAGGAAGGATGTTCTTGCAATGGAGGGAGTGCAGAGGCGATTCACCAGGCTGATACCTGGAATGGCAGGAATAACTTATGAGGAAAGATTGCGCAAATTGGGATTGTACTCGCTGGAGTTTAGAAGATTGAGAGGGGATCTCATAGAGACCTATAAAATTCTGACAGGACTGGACACAATGATGGGAAAATCCAGAACCCGGGGCCATGGTTTGAGGATAATAGGCAAACCATTTAGGACTGAGATGAGGAGGAATTTCTTGACCCAGAGGGTGGTGAATCTGTGGAATTCATTGCCACAGAGGGCAGTAGAGGCAGGTTCATTAAATATATTTAAGAGGGAATTAGATCTATTTCTTCAGTATAAAGGTATTAAAGGTTACGGAGAGAAGGCGGGGACGGGGTACTGAACTTTAAGATCAGCCATGATCTCGTTGAATGGCGGAGCAGGCTCGAAGGGTCGAATGACCTACTCCTGCTCCTATCTTCTATGTTTCTATGTATTTTCACAGAGAAAGTTGTTGAACAATCCAAATGCAAATGCACTATATTTAATATTTATGAAGTTAGATGCCCACAGATTTAAACATTAGTTTAGTGACAGGAAACAGAGGATAATAGTGAATGTGTGATTTTTATCAGGTTTGGGAATTGGCTTGAGGTTATGTTTCACACGAGCTAGACCCAGGCTTGGGGGTCAATTGTGCAGTTTGCAGGCGATGCAAAAATATAGCAAATAAAAAGATAGGTGTTGGTTTGATGACCTGGTGTGTCATCAGAAGCAGATTGAGGAGCAGAATCTAAATTTCACTGAGGTTTAGCAGAATGAAAGTTGATCTCATTTAAACATGTAAGATTCTGAAAGGGACTGACAGGTTAGATGCTGAGAAGCCATTTCCTCAGTTTCAAGACTAAATATGGGCCATTGACTCAGTGTAAAGACACAACTATTTTGGACTCTGCCTAGGGTTTGAATTTTTTTGTATCCTCTGTGCCTGAAGGCAGTGATTCTTTGAGATGGCTAGGCTCTGAGTGCTGTTGGCAGGAAAGAAGAACATAGAACACTGCAGCACAGTGCAGGCCCTTTGACCCTTGATGTTGTGCCAACCCATACATTCCTTTAAAAAACAATGCACTCAACCCTCCCTGCCCAGTAACCCTCTTTTTCTTCTATCCATGTGCCTATCTAAGAGTCCCTTAAATGCCCCTTCACCACCATCCCTGGCAAGGTATTCTAGGCACCCACAACTTACTGTTTAAAAAAACTTACCCCTGATATCTCCCCTAAACTTCCCTCCCTTCACTTTGTACACATGTCCTCTAGTGTTTGCTCTGGGGAAAAAGGTGCTGTCTGTCCAGCCTATGTAGCCTTACCGAATCTTAATCTCCATTAAGTCTCCTCTCATCCTTCTACGCTCTAAAGAGAAAAGTCCCAGCTCTGCTAACCTTGTCTCATAAGTCTTATTTTCCAATCCAGGTAACATCCTGATAAATTTCATCTGTACCCACTCCATAGCTTCCATATCCTTCCTATAATGAGGTGACCAGAACTGAACACAATACTCTCAGTGTGCTCTTACCAGAGGTTTGTAGAGTTGCAACATGACCTCTCTACTCCTGAATTCAATTCCCTATTCATAAAGCCCATCATTCCATAGGCCTTCTTAAATACCCTGTCAAACTGTGCAGCAACCTTGAGGGATATATGGATTTGAACCCCGAAGTCCCACTGTTCTGACCATAAACCCTGTACTCAACTTTCTGGTTTGTCCTTCCAAACTGCATCACCTCACACTTACCTGGATTGAAATCAATCTGCCACTTTTCTGCCAAAACCTGCATCCTGCCTATGGCAACCTTCAACACCATTCACAAGTCTTCCAACCTTCATATCATCCGCAAACTTACTAACCCATCCTTCCGCCTCTTAATCTAGGTCATTTATAAAAATCAAAGAGCAGGGGTTCCAGAACAGATCTTTGCTGAACTCCACTAGTCGCTGACCTCCACTACTACTCTCTGCTTTCTACATGCAAACCAATTTTTTTATCCATACAGCCAAGGTTCCATGGATCCCATGCTACCCCAGCTATCTCTTCCTTCACTTCCCACAGCCTGGGGTATATCACGTCTGGCCCTGGGGGCATCAATCTTAATTTTTTAAGAAGATCCAACATCTCAACATCGTCCAGCAACAAACCTGTTCTATTCCGACCTCACCCTGATCAAGGTCCTTTTCTCTTCCGAATACTGAAGCAAAGTATTCATTTGCGACCTTTCCAATCTCCTCCGCCTCCAGGCACATGTGCTTGATCCTTTAGCAGCCCCACCTTCATTCTTGTTTTTCACATATGCATAGAACACCTTGGGGTTCTCCTTAATCCTACATGCAAAGGCCTTTCCATGTCCCCTTTGAGCTCTCCTAATTAATTTCTCAAGCTACCATATAATCCTTCCTGCTTCCTTCTTCCTCTTGACCAGCTGCCTCACTTACCACAGTTTCCTTTTCCTACCATCATTTCCTTGTCCCAGTGGGACAAACCTATCATGGACCCAGCACAAGTAGTCCCTAAACTTCCTCCACATTAGTTCTGTGCTTTGACCCTTGAACGTCTGTTTCCAATTTACACTCGCTAGTTCCTGTCTCATCATAATTAGCCCTTCCCCAATTAAACACTTCCATTTTGACTACTTTTATCCTTGTCCAGAGCTCTGCTAAAGCTCAGGGAGTTGTAGTCACTCTCACCAAAGTGCTCCCCCACTGAGAGGTCCGCCACCTAACTAGGTTCGTTACCCAGAATTAGATCCAGTATGGCCTCTCCTCTTGTCAGCCGATTCACATACTGTGTCAGGAATCCTTCTTGAACACACCTGATAAATTCAACCTCATCTATCCCTTTTGTAGTCAGGAAGTACCAGTCTGTATTAGGAAAGTTAAAATCTCCCATAACAACAGCCCTGTCTGTATTTCGTGCACCATTCCAAAATCTGCCTATTTTTCTGCTTCTTAATATCCCAAGGGCTATTTGGGCCCTTATAGACTACTCCCAGTACAGTGATAGCTCCCTTCCTATTTCTAACTTCTGCCCACACCCTCAGGTGTGTCCAAAATCCACATCTGAAAATAAAATTGGTTTCCATTTGGCTTCATGGACCTTTGCCCAAGGAAACGTTACCTCCAGTAATTGCCCTTTGTCAACTGTGCCTCTTAGTGGGTACCCCCTCTGCATCATCCTCCCTTTCTACAGCCGTAATACTATCCCTGATCAGTAATGCTACTCCCCTCCCTCCCCCACAACACCTTTTAAAACAGCTAAACCCCGGTTCCTGTATCAACTAATCCTGCCCTTCTTCCAGCCAAGTCTCTGTAATGCTCATAACATCGTAGTTTCACAAACTGATCCATGCTCTAAGTTTATATCCTTTATTCCTAATACACCTAGTGTTGAAATAGACACATTTCAACCCCTCAAACTGAGACTACATTTATGTTTTGTCCCCCACCTGTCCTTTCTCACAAACTCAGAACACATAGCATCATGCTTTTGTCCTTCTACCCTATTCTCCGCCCTCACATTCTGGTTCCCACCTCACCTGCCAAACTAGTTTAAACCCTCCCCAATAGTTTCAGCAGGATACTGGTCCCTTTCCAGTTCAGGTGCAGCTCATCCTGTTCATTCAGGTCAGACCTTCCCCAGAAGAGATCTTAATGATCCACGAATCTGAACCCCTTGAGCCATGTCATGTCTCGTCTGTTCAGGTTTTGATTTTTCCTCCTGTGTGACTACCTCCCCTGCCTTAATGTGTTTCACCTGTGTCTGATTACCCACCTGGGTCTTACTATCCACCCCTCCCTTTGTATACATAAGCTGTGCCCTCTCTGCCAGTTTATCTCAGCCTTTTGTTGCAAGTATTCTTCCTTAGTGTTAGCCTAATTTGTGAGTGATTTTTGATCTTTGGACTGTTTTTTCGGACCCACCTCTGCCTTACCCCATTGATTTGTTTGCCTTCACTGTTTGACCACATGTGTTCTAAACCTGTGATGCCTTGTAAAGATTCTGATCATTGCCTAACTTTGAGTTCTGTGTTTGGGTCTATTCTCTGTGATCTTAATTCCTTGATAAGCCAAGCATGCATTTGCCATAGTTTCCTCTTTATACCCTCTCTGGCACATGGCACAGGCAGCAATCCTGAGATTACCACCCTTGAGGTCCTGCTTTTTAACTTTTTTTAACTCCATATATTCCTTCTTCAAGACCTCATTCCCCCACTTCTAACTATGTCTAACCATGAGATCTGGCTGCTCACCCTCCCCCTCCAGAATGCTATGAACTCAATCACACACATCCCTGGCCCCTCAGAGCAACATATCATCTGGGAGCCTCAATCTCACTCACAGAACCTCCTATCTATTTGCTTAACCAACAAGTCCCCAGTCACCATCACCTCTTCTCCCTCTTCCTTTTTGAGCCTATGCCAGAGACAGGAGTACTATAACTTCTCCCTAGTACATAGTCCCCCACCCAGCAGTATCCAAAATAGTATACTTGCAGTTAAGGGGAATGGCCACAGGGGTGCACTGCACTGTCTACCTAACCCCCTTCCCTCTCTCAACAGTTACCAAGCTACCTGTCTCCTCACTTTGGGGTTGAAGCTCCTCTTTATCAATGCCTCTGTTCCCGAATGATCCAGAGTTCATCCAGCTCCAGTTCCCCAACTCAATATTCAAGGAGCTGCACCTCTTGCCGGTGTAGTCTACAGGGACAATTGTGCTTTCCCAGATTTCACACATGCTGCATTCAGAGCATTCTACTGCCTTCGCTGCTGTCTCCATTAATTATTCTTTGTTTAAATGCAAAGGTCTTACCTGGCCTTACCTTACTGGAAACAAGCTCATCTCTCAGCCTCTGCTTGAGGAAGCTCACGAGTCAAAGTCACACTCCTACTCTAAGCCACTCACACACTCACTGCTCTGCTTGAACTTCCCCTCATTTATTTCTCACTGTCCCATATATGTAGTACTCACTCCCACTAATCACCATTCTGTTTAACCCTTAAATTGCCCTCCACTTCCTTTTTAAATACACTTACCAAAAACTGGTTCCCAATGCTCATTGCCCTCCCAAGTCACTCACTCCTCTTCTTACAGCGACAGTCCCAAATTTATCGTCAGGATCAGGTGAAGTAGTAGTGTTAAGGTTGCTGAAGATCCCTGTTGCTGAAGTCCTTCATCCCTGGAGCCACTCTACAAAAAAAGATGAGAAGTGATGTGTTTTGGAAAGACTGATATTAAAAGTCTAGAGGATTCATCAATCCTTTGTGTCCATTTATACAAATCTTTAATGTTTCCATGAGAGATTGTTTTAAGTAGTTCACCTACATCTTCTCAAGGGCAATTGGTGGGGTGGGGGCAATAGATGTTAATTTTACCAGTGATGTCTAGATCTGAGTAAATGGGTTAAAAAAAGGATAAAGTCCAAAATCCACATCTGAAAATAAAATCGGTTTCCATTTAGCTTCATGGACCTTTGCCCAAGGAAATGCTACCTCCAGTAATTGCCCTTTGTCAACTGTGCAAGGTATCAGAGGTTCTAGAGTGGAGCTAAGCGTTGTTTTCACTCCAGAATTTGTTATGATCTTGAATCTAAGTAGGTGGTTGAAGCTGACAGTATACAGAACAATTTCGGGGGGGAAAAGGGAATTGAACTGGTGCCTCGCCACAGGATCAAACCTTGCTGGGTTCAGGTTCCACTACAGAAGTTAACAGGATAAATGGCAAAAGAAATAGGATAAGCATCTGTTGCTCTTTCAAAGAGCTAGCATAAGCTTGACAGGCTAAAAGGCCATCTCAGAATTAAGATTTTATTATTCTAAGACAAAAAAAACATAAACTTCTGTTGCTTGGAAAAGAAAAGCAACAAATCGAAAGACTTTTGATATGCATGGCCTTTTGTTGAATGTAAAGATAAAAGGTACTGGGCATAAACCATATAGTATTACATCAATTTTAACTTCTGTTGACTGTGGCTCAGTGAACTGTTCTCTCTCATGGTCAAGTCACACTCCATTGACTTGGGCACAAAATGGAGGCTAACACTATCCTTTTGGCTGAGATGATGAAACCTTTGGTGCTTTAGGTAGAAATAACAGAATTAGATGGCATAATTTAAATGCAGGTCATACTTGGTATCCTGCTCAATATTTATTCCTCAGTCAACATTTCCAAAAGGTAAACATTGCATCTCCTTGGAATTTGCACACACTGCCCACCTGCTTCCTCCATTAGAAAAGTGGTTCCATTCAAAATTACTTCAATGTCACAATTGGATCATCAGTCTGAGTTTTTCCCTTGCTCTACAGATTGACATTTTTGAGGACTCTGTTCGTGGCATAGGCATTATCAAGTGGATGGAAGGATACCTGACCAATGTGAGTACTAGATTGTATTGGCACTGGTCATAAATTCAACCATAAATGTGGCATTAATGCTCGCCACAGGATCAAACGTTGCTGGGTTCAGGTTCCACTACAGAACTTAAACATATACTGTATTTTTGCTTCCACGTTAGTTCTAAGGAAATGTACACTTGCTAGAGGTTTGTTCCTTCTGTTGAGACTTCCAAACTGAAATTCTCCCCACCAATGTTCCCTCTGAATTTTAGTAGTCTGTGTACGCAAAAATCGTCCATGGTGCAAATTTTTTTCCTGTGACAAAAGTAGGTGCGCACTGAATGCTTGTGCAAATGTTTCAAGATAATTTTGGCACAGCCCATCTCTCATGGCTAATAAAACTGTATTGGCATGTTTTAATTTAATACAAGTCTGATTGCATAATATTATTAATTGCTACATTACTACATTATTAACAACTAACCTTTTGTGTGCACGTTCATTTCCTTTGTGCACTGGTTGCAAAACGTGTGTGCGTTAGAGGGATCGGAGCTCCCCAACCCCCTTCATTGTCTGTAACATCACAGAAGGGCATTGGAGTTATCATAGGAACGCACTTTCTTAGTTTGAGCTTGCAATGTGCGAACAGGCTGCCTATGTTACAGGAATGACTACAATTAAAAAAAGGTTTCATTTGCTGTAAAGCATGTGAGATATAATAACTCCACCAATTCTATTTTTAAAGAATAAACCCTATTGAGTAAATTCTCCTAAAACACTGAATTTTTATGTATTCTGTTGGGTCATTCCTGAAGACACATCATCTCCCACGCTGCTGATAGGCTAATGCAGCACCTGATTCGTCCAGGGTCCAATTGGCAAACCTGCTTTGCTACATTAGTGGGAGCAACGGCCGAGACCTTGGGTGAAGGAGGGGAGAGGAATCGGTTCATGTTCCCTCTCCTGAGAGTCGTCAAGTGGTCACTAGGGTCAATTCTGGCTGTCGCCCTCAAATGACCACCTGCCTACCACCCATGAAACCCAGCATGGCCAAATTCTCTTGCTTTCAATTACTTCAGTTCAGTTTTAAGCAGCCACTGGGAGGAAGTAATTTGATTTATATAATACCCTCAGAACTTCCCTGTCCCTTTACAGTCAAATGGGCCATGTTGCATTTTTTCTTTTGGTTCTGGTCACCATTATAATTCAAGATTCCCATGGACACCAGTAAAATCAATAACCAGAAGCACAGAATTGTTATCACACAGAAGGAGGTTGTTTCCTCCACTGAGAATGTGCCCATCCCTAGCAATATCAACAGTTCCATCCCATCAATGTCAGTTCTCCACCTCTGTAATTCCCTCTACCAATTAACTCTGTTCCCTATGGGCAGTAAGTTGCAGATCATAGCCACTTAATATGTAAAACTATTTTTCCTGAGATCTCCCTTTGGCCAAACAATAAATCTGTCTCTCCTGGACACAGAGGCTTCTCCTTTCTTGTATTAAATCCACTTTCAACCTTCCTTCTCTGTGGATAATCTTCATGCCTCTAGTCTAATGTTACAGCTGAAATTCTCCTCTTTGGGACTGTCTTAGTGGATTTTTTTTTTTGCTATTCTCTAGAAACTTTATATACTTCTTAAAATGTGGTCACCAGACTTGAAACCAACAGTTGTGGCCCCAGAAAGGCCTCGGATTTTTAAAGGCGGCCTTTGTTACTTTCCCCTGGTCTCTCCCAGCAGTGTGTAAATGCTGCCCTGTTGCCAGAGTCTGCAACAGAGCTTGATAAAAGGGTAGTTATTGGGACTTGGGTGTGAAGAGTCTCTAACAGGCATAGCTGCAGCGAAGAGAATGAAATCATCAGGATTTGGAGCACATGGAGGAAGTCACTGATCATTGGAATGAGGGACGGGCAAAGGCTTCCTTGTTGGGCTAGACTGGGGGATGCTGGAAAAGTACGTCCTATCAAGTAACCTTCTGCCTTGGAGGCAGGGCAAAGATGTTTCTCCATTTGATTCCCGTCATGAAAGGGATATTTTATGAGGGATCTTTGAGCAGATTGGCCCAATGCTCCTTGGTGTTTAGAGAAGTGAGCTTATTGAAACATAGGAGTCTGATCACTGACGGAACCTGGCGCTGGTGGTAGAAGCCATTCACGGAGTACTCCCGCTGAGGTCGGATCATTAGCGGGGCGAGGGGGTAGTGGAATGTCCCAAGATGGCGGCATCTCGGGCAACCACGAGGCGGCCGCATTGTCGGTTGAGTATGCCTCCATATTCTGAAGGGCCACCTACGTCGAACCTGCAAGCTCGACTGCTCTCCACAGGCTGAGCTTCCCTTGCTCCAATGGTCTTTGGTGGAGGTAATTCAACCTGATCCCTGCAACATAGACATCCCTGATCAGGTCCTCCATGTACTCTCCAGCCATCATGGCCTTACATTCACAGGCCCTCCTGAGCGTTTGCAGGGCTCGGTGATGCTCAGTGTTTGACTCCTTGGGTCACTGCTTTCGGGTCACCAGGAGGTGCCTGGTGTAGACTTCATTAATCTTTCGTAGGTGCTGGCCTTTTAGGATGTCCATGGCCTCGTGATGCGACGCGGCATCGCTGGTCATCGAGTACACCAGGGTGCCGACTCGGGAGCGCAGTACCTGTAATTTGTCGGTCTCTGACCGCACGATGGCTGAAGATACCTGCAGGACTGCCTCGAAACAACGTAGCCAGAATTCAAAGTTGGTCAATGCCTCAGGTGATCTCCTGCTTTTCTGGTTTCTGGATCTGCTCCATTATAAAAACTATAGCAAATAAAATTGATGCACCGTCAATTACTCCAAAAGACTGAAGTTAAGCAAACCGATAGGCACATCCTTGCTGCTCCACTGTCTTGCATTGTGGATGGGGCTGTGGAATAGTCACCTTTATTCAGGAGACTGTGGAAGGGGGCCACAGGTACAGTCACCCAATGGGGGTGCCCAAACATATAAATATATACATGCAGTGGTTTGCTAGACACAGAAACTGCAAAAGGATTTTTGAATGGGGAGCAAATTGAAAATACCCAGATGCAAAGTGACCTGGGAGTCTTTGTGCAGGATGACCTGAAAATAAACTTGAATGTTGAGATGGTGGTTGGCAGAGTGGTTAGCCCATTGCCTTTACAGTGCCAGCGATTGGGACCGGGGTTTGATTCCTGCTCTGTCTGTAAGGAGTTTGTGCGATCCAACTGAGTCTGCAAGGATTTCCCCAGGAGTTCTAATTTTAATTTTCTCCCACCATTCAAAAATGTACCGGGGGTGTAGGTCAATCAGGTGTAATTAGGCGGCACGGGCTCATGAGCTGAAATGGCCTGTTACCGTGCTGCATGTCTAAAGCTAAACGCAATGCTGGCATTAATTTTGAGAGAACAGAATATAAGAGCAGGGATGTGATGTTGAGGCTTTATAAGGCACTGGTGAGTATTTTGAGCAGTTTTGGGCTCTTCATTTAAGAAAAGGTGTGTTGAAGTTGGAGAAGGTTCAAAGGAGATTCACAGGGATGATTCCGGGAATGAAAGGGTTATCATATGAGGAGTGTTTGGCAGCTATTGGCCTGTATTAATTGGGATTTAGGAAAATGAAGGGAGATCTCATTGAAACATTTTGAATGTTGAAAGGCATGGACGGAGTAGATGTAGAAAGATTTTTGCCATGGTGGGAGATTCGAGGGAAAAAGAGCACAACTTCAGGATTGAAGGGTGTCTGCTTAGTACAGAGATGTGGAAGAATTTCTTCAGCCAGAGGGTAGTGAATCTATGGAATTTGTTGTCACACGTGGTTGTGGAAGCCAGGTCATTGGGGGTATTTAAGATAGAGATTGTTAGGTTGCTGAATAACCAGGGCATCAAAAGTTGTGAGGAGAAGCCCAGGTAGTGGGGCTGAATGGGAAAATGGATCAGCTCATGATTAAGTGACCGAACTGACTCGATGGGCTGAATAGCCTATTTCTGCTTTTTTGTCTTATGGTCCCTTCTTTACCTACTTCTGCACTTACTTTTTTTCTCTCTCTGGCTTTTATTTACATCCCTCCCCTTCATTCTCAGTGATCTTCCCTCTACTGGCTCTCCCTCACACCTTCTGACCTATACCCTAACTCTGAGCCCCTCCTCCAGGTTATTCCCTTCTTTATAAATTTAACTTCACATTTTTTAAAAATCTTAGCCTTGACCCAAAACTGTGGCTGATCACTTCTTAAAAAACTATGGTGATCGTTTAAGACCAACCCATGCGTGTAGAAGGGAGTGTGTGGATTTTTATTTTTGTCCATCTTAAAAGCTGAGTTTCAATGTCTTACACCAGAGAACACACCCTCAACACTGCAGTAAAGTGTCAGCCTGGACATCAGTGTGAGGATTAATCTCATGACGTGACTCAAAATGCAGGCAAGATGCATGGACTGAATGAAGGCAAATGGGACCAGCCCAGAAGGCCAACTTGGTTGGCACCGACAAGTTGGCCTATTGGGCCTGTTCTATGCCGTACGACTCTATGAAAGGCAAGAGGGTTTCCACTCTCCCAAATAGCACTGAAGCAAGTTCCCCATCTTCTAGGAAGAATGGTGTATGATTTTTTTTTAAATTAAATGTAATTATGCCTTTTTGCGATGTAAATTGTTGTTTTGAATCTTTTAATGAAGTTGAAACTTTGCTCCTCATTCCACTAAACAATCTCTGATTGTAGTTCAATACACAAGTGGACTTATGTATTTATTTTTAAAATGTAATTTATAGCAATATTTGCGCCTGCGACGCTGCCGCAAAACAGCAAATTTTGTGACATGTTCATGACAATAAATTCTGATTCTGGAACTCAGTAAGTCCATGATCATTATGTAGCAAAGACTCGCTGAGTGTCTCCCACTTTTGTGTTATTCAATTGCAATGACAGCTTCCGCAGGCTTTCTTGTTCAACATTTCCTCAAAACAAACAGGTAAACCTTTGAGGATGGGGAAAAGTTTTGAGATTAAATAAATGTTCTGTTCTTGCAATGGCTGTGTTGACAATAGAACTGTTTTTGACAGAGATCATTCAGCAGTTTCCCCTTTTTGATTACAGAGTGAAATGTTGATTGTAGTGGTGATTAGTCCAAAGTACAAGCAGGATATCGAAGGAACTGGATCAGAGCAAATGAAAGATAAGCACAGCTTACACACAAAATACATCCACAGAATGGTGAGCAGTCTCGGTACATGACCTGTTGGTTCATTGATCTCAGCCCCGGAACATTATTGCAGGAGTTTGCCAGGGCTGCGTCCAAGGGCCTAGTGAAACATGATAGGCTGCAGATGCTGTGATTGTAGTAAACACACCAAAATGCTTTTTGAGCATTTCGTGGTGTTTATTATAGTGTCCGAGGGCCGATATTTTGAGTTGCTTCATCAGTTACCGTCCTTCTGTCATGAGTTTGAAATGTCTGTTCATTGCAGCACAATGTATTTAAATCAATACTCGGCTCCTCAGCAAATGAAGCAGCCACATGGCTTGCATGTAGCAAGACTTAGACAGCAATCAGGCATGGAGTGAAAACTGCCAGGTTATGTTCACATACTAGAAGTGTCAGTCTGATGGAAGATTACAATAGGGATATCTACTGGCAATCGACAGGTTGGGTTTCCTGCAGTGCGTGACTCATTTCTTGACCTTCCCAAAGCCTAACGACTGGATACCAGGAAGAAGTCAGGAGTGTGACGGTAGATGCTCCATGTGGCTGATGAGTGCACAGCAAGCAACACTCAAAAAGCTCAACTCCATCCAGGACAAAGCAGCCCACTAAATTATTGTTTTTGTTTCTCACTTTGTTTGCCACCAATCACTCACTTGCTCCCCTGTCCCTTCTCTTACCCCCCCCCCCCCCACTTGGCTCCTTCTGTCCATCATTCTTCACCTATCCTTAGCCCACTAATCATATACTGGCCCTGCCTCACCCCCCCCCCCACCACCTCCTTTTTATACTGGCTAACTTTCTTGTCCACAATCCATTCTCAACCCAGAAATGACTCTTCAAAGATTAACAGCCAAATGCCAATGCTTAATTAATCTGAAGCACAACAGCAAAACGGTGGAAGCGGCACCATCTTCAAGTGGTTGTGTCCAGACAGTCAAGTCAGTAGACCCCACTAGACAAAACAAAAGTGAGACCCGCCCAGCCAAACAACCCAGTGCGTGTTGGAACTGGAGTGAGTGGCACTACGCTCATAAGTGCCCGTAAATGCAAGCACCTGGGGCATAAAGCAGAATGCTGTAGAGCTGGAAGACAGGAAACACCTGATTAGTTCACTTCAAAAGTGAAACCTATCACAGCGACTTTCAAGGTGGCCAACGCCAAATGCAGGAAATATGTGAAAGTGCACATTAACAGCAACCCCGTGAGGCTTCAAATTGATTCAGGGTTTGATATTATCCTAATATCAAAGAAAACATGGAAAGTGATTAGTCAGCCAGAGGTGACTCCAAGCGAAAGTATGGCACAGAATGCTTCCAGAGGACCCTGGAATTGTTAGGTTCACTTGATTGTTCCGTCAGCTGAAATGGCGCAGAAGAAAATG
The DNA here is from genome assembly GCF_036971445.1 of Narcine bancroftii. NCBI lineage: Eukaryota > Metazoa > Chordata > Chondrichthyes > Torpediniformes > Narcinidae > Narcine > Narcine bancroftii. The sequence continues at coordinate 228,351,072 of NC_091474.1, read as the reverse complement.
GAACATGTCAAATGTCCTAACCTCGATCTCATGGTTCTCGACTGGATCAAAAGGTTGAACCTTCTGGACCAGACTCTCAACAATATCTGTCACAAGTTGAAAGTGGCACATAGCCCATAAGCGGCAAATACCCCACAAAAGTTGCTGGTATAACTAAAGCAACAACATGCAATGGAATTTTACAAAGGCCTCGGACGATGCACTAAAATGAAGGTGAAACTCTGTCTTCTGCCAAACATGAAGCTGACGTTCAACCCAAAATGACCTGACCCATACGCAGCACGAATTGGAATGGCTGCAACATGAAGAAGTCATTGAAGTGGTCAACTACTCATCATGGGCTGCACTTACCATGGTGGTGAAAAGAATCGAATGGCTCCATACTGTGTGCTGATTTCTCAACTGGTTTGAATGCAGAATTGCCACTGCCATTGCCTGAATGCAGAATACCCACTGCCATTGCCTGATGACCTCTTTGCTAATGCTTTGTAAAGATTGACTTACAGGTGGAGGTTGATGACGAATCCAAGGAATTGCTAACCATCAACACGCACCGTGGACTGTTCAGACACACATGTCTACCATTTGGAGTGGAGACTGCTCCAGCTATCTTTTAACAGATCATAGACACAATGTTGAACAATGTTCCTGCACTGTACCTAGATGACATCCTGGTAATGGGAGCATATGCTCAAGAATTGTTTGATTGTCTTGATTGCGTTCTGTCCTACATGACAGACTATGTTTTTCAAGTGCATCCAGAAAAATGCACATTTTTCATGAAGTCACTGAAATATCTAGGTTTTATCATTGATCATGGACGGAGGCCAGATCCACAAAACACTGATGCTATCAAGCACATGCCTGCACCCACAGATATGACCACACTAGGTTCATTCCTGGGTCTTATCAATCACTGCAGTTCATATCTGCCGAAGATATATGAACTCCGTGATCCACTCAACAAGCTCCTTACCACGGGTAGCAAATGGAAATGGACATCAAAAAGTCAAGAGTCGTTCAATCGAGTCGAGTCGATGCTGAACTTGAACCTTCTTTTGACCCACTACGAACCAAACTTGGAGATTTTCATAGCTTCAGATCCATCACAGTCGGACGGGGTGCAGTCATTTGTCACATATTCCCAGGTGGGAATCAAAAGACCATATAGCACACACAGTACACCCTCTAACAGCAGCAGAGCGTAGCTATGGACAAATTGAAAAGGAAGCTCAAGCAATCGTTTTTACAGTGAAGAAACACTAAAAAATGTTCTATGGACAGCAATTCACTCTTCTCACAGATCACAAGCCGCTCCTAGCAGTATTTGGTTCAAAGAAAGGAATTCCAATTTACACGGCAAATCATCTGCAAAGATGGGCAACCATGCTACTTGGTTATGACTTCAAAATTAAATTCCTGCCGACCACAAGTATCGGGCAAGCTGATGCACTGTCATGACTCATGAGCGAGCAGGAAACAGAGCCGGAAGATATTCTTATCGCAGAACTCTCAGACCTCGCAGAGGTCAACCAGGTATTCAAAGATGTTGTTAACTCACTGCTGGTCACAGCAGAAGGAGTCAGACAAGCAAGAGCGAAGACGACCTCCTACAAGAGATAATGCGTTATCATTGTTCATGGTGGCCTAAAACTTGTTCACGGATGGAAATCCAGCCATTCTTCAAAAGACGGGAAACATTGGCAATCACTAATGGCTGACTTTTGTTTCCAGAAAGGATTGTAATTCCCAAAGCTCTGCAATCTACAATCCTCAAACTGTTTCACAGTGGATATCCTGGAACGATTCGAGGGAATGCACTTGCATGAAGTGATGTTTATTGGTCTCTGATGGATGGTCATGTGTCCGATGTGCCTCGGCTGCAAATTTCCCCATTAAGAAAAATCTACATTCCTGGTCTCAATCAAGTGGACCATGGAATAGTCTTCATATTGACTTTGCAGGACCAGTTAATGGGGAGTACTACTAGTAATTGTAGTGGACGCATACTCCAAATTGCCTGAGATCATCAAAGTAGCCTGACCAACTACAATCATGGAACTCAAGTCCATATTCAATTCACTGCAGCCGGCTTCGATTTTTTTTTTGCAAGCAAGGAATATGGCATCACGCACATTCACTCAGATCTATATCATCTTCAGTCCAATGGTCAAGCAGAACATTCTGTGGATATGTTCAAACGAGCTCTGAACAAGGCCAAGGGGAAGGGGCTAACGAAGGAGATACTGCAGACATTCTTGTTAAATTACAGGATCACTCCAAACCCACAAACTCCAGGTGGCACTTCACCTTCTGAAGACCTCTTTGGTAGAAAAATACGACATATTTTCACAAAGACCAGAATCTGGACTGAGAGATTATGATATGGCACAACAGTACAATCACTGGTGTGGATCCAAAGAAGCATGTTGGTGCAGAAACGCTGAGATAAGTTTGATGTAGGGCAGATGGGGAGAATCCTAAGAAAAATTGGAGATGTTCTCTACCATATACAAATTGGACAAAACAGATGGACCAGACATGCCAACCAGTTGCAACCAAAAGAAGGCAACGTCGCTGAAACAACACCTGCCCAAATCAGCCTGGATGCTCTATTGGACACATTCGAAGATCAGAAATCATTGAATCACCAATCACGTGGAAACAAGCCTCTGCCTTCGACATCACTGGAACCTGTAAGGAAGTCTCAAAGATTTTGGAGGCCAGTGAAGCCCTTCCAAGTGGATCCCAGACTTCACTGATATGAGTAACCAACTCAAAGGGGGAGGTGCGAGGATGCCCTAAACAGAGTGACCCCACCGTCGCCAGGAGTGGGTGTTACCGATTCTCGGGACTTGAGCCATCAATCAACTAATCCAGTCATATGTGTGTGAGAGGGTTCGCGAGAGTTCCCTCAGGACCAAGGGCATCGTAAATACTATAAATAGTTCTCTAATTGTAAATAAAAGGGTTTGTTTTTTGGATTTGGAAATTACAGACCTGTTTCTAATCTTCCATTCTTGTCAAAGGTCTTCGAAAAAGTCAATCAGCCAATTGTTGCCCTACCTGCACCAAAACAACATATCCAAAAGATTCCAGTCAGGTTTTAAGGCCCACCATAGCACAGAGTCAGCCTTACTAAGAGTATGCAATGACCTGCTCCTCACCACTGACTCAGGGAGCTCCACCATTCTAATTCTCCTGGACCTTAGCGCAGTGTTTGATACTGTGGATCACACTATTTTAATAGATCGCCTCCAGCAGAGGGTAAGTGTTGATGGGACAGCCCTGAAATGGTTTAAATCTTATCCTAGTGATAGGACTTTCTCAGACACCATGGGCAAATTTTCATCCTCCTCTGCTACCCTTTCCTGCGAGGTCACACAGGGGTCTATTCTGGGCCCCATTCTTCTTATCCATGCTTCCCCTTGGAAGCATTTCCCCTTGAAACCCAATGGTCAAACAAGGATAACCAGCCTCAACGACAGTCTGGAAGACATAAAGTGCTGGATGGCTCAAACTTCCTGCAGGAAAACGAAGGCAAATCTGCCCCCACCAACTCCACCCAAATTATCTCCAATACCCTTGGTAACATATCCATCCTCATTAAACCATACATCAAATCCCTTGGTATGATATTCGATTCCACCTTCAAGAGTGACAAACAAGTTAATGCAGTAGTAAAAGCTCATTTTTCCCAGCTCCGTACTATTGCCAAAATCAAATCATTCCTGTCACTGAAAGACCGAAAGTTATCCACACCCTCATTTTCTTTCATTTAGACATCTCTAACACTCTATATATGGGAATTAGTCAGTTGTCATTATCCCGTCTGCAACTTGAGCAGAACGGGGCAGCAAGGCTCCTAACAAGAGGACCATATCACCCCTATTCTCACCTCCCTTCACTGGCTGCCAGTACAGCTCAGAATAGATTTTAAAGTTCTCCAGTTTATTTGCAAAGCCCTCCTACATCATTGATCTTCTAACACCCTACTCCACCTCATGTCTCCTCAGATCAGCCAATTTAGGGCGCTTGGTTGTTCCGTGCCCAGGGGAGATTGCACCTTTGCTATTGCAGCCCCCAACTGTGGAACAACATTCCTCCCTCCATCAAATCAGCCCCTTCCTTTAACTCTTAAATCCAGATTGAAGTTGTATTTTTACTTGCAAGCGTTTTGAGGTGATTGTTGATTGTTTCCATGTTGTATGTACAATTCTAAATCTCAGGTACCTGTTTTACACTGCACTTTAAATAGCTGCTTAAGTTAAATATAATTTATGATCTGTACAACATTTTGGTCAATGTGAGTTGTTTTAAATGTGCTAAACTAAACTAAATTACTTAGTCTATTCCCCCACGCCCCCCCCCCCCGCCTCAGAATTTTATATACCTTATCAAATCTCCCCTCATTCTTCTACCCTCCAGGGAATGAAGTCCCAGCCTTTTTAACCTTTCCCTGTAACTCAGTTCCTGAAGTTCAGGCAACATCCTCTTAAATCGAGTAAGTGTTCACTCGAAAGTGTCCTGACACAGTTCATGATGCACTGAGATGTTTTCTGGTGTTTGCAGTGCAGAGCTATAAACATGTTTTGTTTGTTTCAGATGCAGGTTGAATTTATACAGCAAGCAAGCATGAACTTCAGATTTATTCCTGTACTTTTTCCAAATGCTACCATGGCAAGTAAAGCCAGATATTCTATACATTCTACCAAATGTAAACATAGAGATTCAAAATGAATGTTGTAAAATCTTTCAAAAAGAATCCAGTGTGTTTTCGGCAAGGAGAAACTTTTTCTCGCAGGTGGATTGTTAAACTGTGGAATTCTTGACTCCAAAGAGCAGTGGAGGCTGGGAAAGATAAATATTTGAACTAGAGTGTATAGATGACATTTTTCTTATTCTAATATATCATAATTTCAAGGTATCATCTTCCAAAGCATATTCCAAATTTCGATCTCTTTAATCCAACAAATCAAACTCTGTGCCTGTTACTTTATGTAGTTTTAATTCATTCATAGAACGGATAAACATTTTGCATAGCTTCACATTAAGACTTTCATAACAATGAATAACAAAGTATTTACTGTATGATACAAAGATATATAGAGATATCAAAAAGTATATGAAGATGTAAAATCTTAGAGATACAAAAATTCAAAGTAAAAATTTCTTGTGCTCACGCTTCCTTCACATCTTGTAGAATGAAAGAGCAAGCACTTAGCCTGGGTGAATTATGACATATTACATCATAGTCACTATGGTAACACTACAAACAATAGTTCTCTTAAAGAGACAGGCACAAAATTTACTTAGAATCAAAAACACGAGGTTTTAACCTTTACAGAGCTGAACAAGCTGGAGAGTGGAATTGAGACAAAGGATTAAATCAGCCACAATGTTAGTTAAAGGTGTTACAGGCTGGAGGACCCTGTAATAATGCCATTGTGTAGTTTTACTGAACAGAACTTACACTAAAGTGGAAAGCATCCATTGGAACTAACAGACTTATTCCAAAACTAATGGAATATATGGAAGTCTGGAACTATTGGTGCACTGCAGGGATCAGTGCTGGGACCCTTGACCTGTTAACATCTTGTACGTGAATATAGAAGGTATGGTTGGTAAGTTTTTGAATGTCATGAAAACTGTTGGTTGAAGGCTACAACAGGGGAGTGATCAGATGAAAAGGTGGCAAGTGAAATCTAATCCTAACAAGTGTGAACTGGTGCATTTTGGGAAGCCAAATGAGATGGGAAATATACAGTTTCAAAAAAAGGCCACTAAGGAATGTTATAGAACAGGAAGGAGTTTGTACGTTCTCCCGGTGACACACACTGGTTTCCTTTAGGTGCTCCAGTTTCCTCCCACCCTGCAAAAATGTATGGGGTTTGTGGTTTAATTGGAGCATTTGGGCTGGAAGGGCCTGTTACCATGCTATGTCTCTAAAGCAAAACAGAGTGACCTTGGAATTTAAGTCCATTTTACCTGAAAATGGCAGTGCAAGTCAATAGGGCAGTGAAGAAGGTATTCAGCATGCTTGCTTTCATAGGTCAGGGCACAGATTATAGAGTTGGGGTTTAATGTTGTAACCTTACAAAACACTGCTTAGGCTGCACTTGGAGGATTGGTGCAGCTCCAGTTCCCACATTTCTGCCAACTTCCTGTAGACAGAGCCTTGGTGAGATGAGTTATACCAGTTTGTAGTGAGATCAGAACTTGGCCAGGGGAAGTCCCAGCAGAGCTGCAGGATGGCTTTGGAACCACGGACAGGTAGAGATTCAGGAAGGTGGCCACCTACAACCACAGACACATCAATGAGTATACCAACGCATTGACTAGCTACATAGTCAAGTGTATAGAGGATGTCACGGTGACCAAACTCCGCGCAGCCATGGCGAACCAGAAACCATGGCTAGATGTGGAGGTCTGTGCTCTACTCAATGCTTCTAACGCTGCTTTGAGGTCAGACGATAAGATGGCACTAAGAACAGCAAGGACCAACTTCTCTAGGCAATCAGGAAGGCAAAGTGGGAGTATGCACAGAAGATCCACAGCCAACTGTGTGACATGAAGTGCATGTGGCAAGGTATTAAAACCATAATGGACCACAAGTCAACCTTGCGGGTCAGTGATAATGATGCCTCACTTCCTGACAGGCCAAACACCTACACACGGTTTGATGCGGAAAACAACACAGCACCAACTAAAGCCCTGACCTTCTCTAAGGAACAGGCCCTCTGCATAGCCACAGCTGAGGATTGTTTTAGACATACAGCACGGTAGCAGGCCATTTCGGCCCACGAGTCTGTGCTGCCCAATTATACACAATTAATCTACACCCTAGTACGTTTTAAATGGTGGGAGGAAACCGGACCCCCTGGGGGAAAACCCACAAAGAAATGGGGAGAACATACAAACTCCTTAGAGGCAGCATGGGATTCGAACCCTGGTCCCAATCACTGATGCTGTAAAGACATTGCGCTAACCACTATGCCAACCACGTGGAAGTTCCTATCCAGGGTGAACCCGCACAAAGCAGCAGGACCAGATAATGTACCTGGTCATGTGCTGGGGGACTATGTGGACCAGCTGAGGTCCTAGCGGACATCTTCAATGTATCACTCCTGTAGTCCATTGTCCCCGCAGGTTTCGAGGCACCCAAGAGAGCTCAAGAGAGCTACAGTAGTTTGTCTAAATAACGACCAGCCAGTGGCACAGACCATGAAGTGCTTTGAGTGACTGGTAATGGAGTGCATCAAAGTGCACACCTACCAGCGACCATGGACCTATTCTAGTTTGCCTATCAGCCAAACCAAGCCACAAAAGATGGAATACCTCTGGCCCTCCATTCTGTCCTGATTCACCCAGAGAATGATGCCCCTTACGCCAGGCATTTGTTCATTGATTTCAGCCCAGTTTTCCACACAACCATACAGTATCTCAGAGGCAGGTGGATAAACTGTTTTTGCTGGGACTCCCCCTCTGTGCAACTGGATCCTGGACTTCAAGATTGAAAGACCACAGCCTGTCCAGGTTGGCAGCAACATATCATGCCCCACCACAGTGCTCAGCCCGCTACTCTTCACGCTGCCAACTTGTGACTCTACCGCCAGGTTCAGCTCCAACAGAATCATCAAGTTTGTGGATGACACGACAGTAATTGGCCTCATGAGCAGCACTGATGAGTCAGCTTACACAGAGGAGGTTGAAAGGTTTGTGCTGTGTGCAAGAGCAACAGCCTGAGTTTCAACGTAGATAAGACTAAGGAGATGATAGTGGACTTCAGGAGGATGAAGGACCACTCCCCACGACATATCAATGGCTCCTTCATAGAGAAAGTGCGGAGCATGAAGTTCCTTGATGTTCATTTAAAGGAGGATTTATCCTGGACCCGCAACACCTCCTCATTAGTCAGGAATGTGCAGCATCGCCTACACTTTCTAAGGAGGGTGAGGAGGACAAGGCGACTGGCCACCATCCTAACAACATTCCACAGGAGTAAAACAGAGAGTATCCTAGCTGACTGCATCATAGTGTGGTATGGTAGATACAATGCATCAGGTTGGAGGTCAGTACAGAGGGTGATTAAAACTGCTGAGAAGATCACTGGGGTCTCCTTCCCCTCTATTGATGATATCTACAGGGAGCAGTGCTCAAAGAGGGCTCAGAGAATCATTGAGGACCCTTGCCATCCTGCCAGCAGTATCTTTGAGACATTACCTTCAAGGAAGAAGGACAGGAGCATAAAAACCAGGACTGCCAGGCTGGGAAACTGCTTCCTCCCACAGGTGGTAAGACTGTTGAACAATCCTAGACACCCAAAATTATATTTATATATTTTTATTTTGGATCGCTATGTATCAACCAGTAGCACTTATATCAACAGCGATTAAATGCTTTGAAAGGCTAGTGTTGAAGCATATGAGCTCCTATCTAAGAGGCAACATGGATCTGTTCCAGTTTGCCTATCGTAGCAACAGGTCTATGGGGATGCCATCTTACTGGATCTACACAAAGCCCTGGAACACCTGGACGGCAAAGATGCAGTCATCAGGATGCTCTTTATCGACTACAGTTTGGCATTTAACACCATCATCCCCTCAAAATTAATCAGCAAACTCCAGGTCCTGGGACTCAACATCTCACTGGATTTCCTCACTTCCAGACAACAATCAGTACCAGAGCACCACAGGCCTGCATTCTTAGTCCCCTGCTTTACTTGCTTTATACCTATGACTGTGTGGCTCAGTACAAAAATAACACCATCTACAAATTTGCGGTCGATTCCACGGTAGTGGTTTGTATAAAGGAAGGTGGTGAATCAGCTTACAGAAGGGAGATTGAAAACTTGGAGGAAATGTGCACCAACAACTCAATGTCACCAAAATGAAGGACTTCAGGAAGAAAAACCAGAGGTATACAATCCAGTTCTTGGGGCTCACTATCTCGGAGGATCTTTCCTGGACTCAACACACAAATGGCATCATGAAGAAAACATATCAGTGCCTTTACTTCCTCGGGTGTTTGTGGATGCTTTGTATGACACCAGAAACCCTAGTAAATGTCTACAGATGTATGGTGGAAAGTGTGCTGATCAGCTACATCATGATCTGGTGTGGGGACACCAATACCCCTGAGCGAAAGCCCTCCAAAAGGTAGTGGACCCAGCTCAGTGGGGTTGCAGATAAAACCCTCCCCATTATCAAAGGAACGCTGCCAACGGAGAGCAGCAGCAATCATCGAGGATCCACACACCACAGCATATGCTTTGTTCTTGTTACCGTCAGAAAACAAATATAGATGCCACTAGACTCACACCACCAGGTTCAGGAACAGCTGCTCCCCCTCCACCATCAGACTCTTCAACAACAAACTCAATCAGGGACTCATTTAAGGACTTTTACTTTTGCACTTGATTGATTTGTTTTATTCTCTCTGCATTGCACAGTCAATTTGTTTGCATTTGTTATCTGTTTACAGTTCTTGGTGGGCATTGTGTACAGTTTTTTATTTTGCACTACCAATTAGTGGTAATTCTCCCTCACCCATAGTAAAAGGAATCTCAGGGTCATATGTGATTTCATGTATGTACTCTGACAATAAATCTGAAAAATCTGATCCAATGTATGTTGTTTGTGTGTAGGGTGTACTGGGTCTCTGTGTGCATGCACTATGGTCTGGAGATATATATGTGTGTATGTACAATTAGATGACAACAAACTTGAACTATAAAAAGATACGATTGCAATGGACAGAGTGCAGAGGAAATTCGCCAAGATTCTGCCTTGTTATACGACTGTAGTAATGTCTTCCCTTAAGTGAAGGATACTGAGGGGTAGCCTGATATAAATATTTAAGATAATGAGGAACATAGATAGTTCATTAAAATCTTTTTTTTTTTAACCATGGTAGAGCTGGGAAATACAAGAGAGCATAGGTTGAACAAAAGTTTTACAAGAGATCTGATGGGTAATTTGTTTTTGCAAGGTAGAATCAGAAACAATTACTAAGTTCTAAGTTCCGATTTATTGTCAAGAGTGCATAATACATACAACCCTGAGATACTTTTTCCTTTGGGCCAGGCAGAAATGACTAAGTTTAAGATGCATTTGGACAAGATATTTAAACAGACGAAGCAAAGAAAGATGGAAAGCTAATACGGGAAATGGGATTATTGTAGATTGACAAAAAAAAATTCATTCTGGATGTGGTAGGTCAAAGGAGCAGTTTCTGCATTCCACAGCTTTATAACTCAATAGACAGTAACCTCTGTAAAGAGCAGATAATTATTCAAATCTACATCATATATTTGAAATGATTTTTTCTGCATAAAATGACCTCAGGCAGGTAACTCCTGTCATAATATTCTTTCTGATACATAATGCATTTCTACATAGAATAAAAAATATGTAAACAGTAATGACCAAAGAGGAGAGCAAAATGACAGCCCATGCATGAATATTACTTCTTCATTTCTGGTGAGACCATAAGCACTTACACAACAAAACAAATGCATTGATGATTTTTTTTTAAGTTTCAGATTTTTATATTTAGACATACAGCACAGTAACAGGACCCTTCTGGTCCACAAGCCCGTGCCGCCCAATTACATTTCATTTCCATTCATGAAGCTCCTGTTACTGTCACTGAATAGGTAACCCAGGTTTCCATTATTGTATTTAGTTGCAACTTGGTGAGGTGGATGAACACTTCTGTCTTCCTTCAGTCCACATTGCCTGGTATGTTCTGTAACATTCTCCCTTACATTGCAGGCGCATGTGCCCAGCTGGCTGCAGAATACACACATCTACAATTGGCCAAGGGATCGGAAGCAAATCCTCCTCCGACTCCTGAGGATAGAAGAATACGTACCTCCACCAATTGGACAGTTACCCTCTATTCAAACCGTCCCACTTTGATCGATTGACTTGTTTTAAAAAACGGTCCGCAGATATTCTTGACCCAATAGAGGCAGCCTATGTAGACGTTAGTGGATTTGAGTGGAGCACTGCCAACCTGGGTCAGTGTTTGGACAATATTTTTCCCCATTGGTGTGCTATGATGCAGTTTAATTGGCTGCTCCACCCACTGTGTAGTTATTTTCTGTCAAGGTCAACCCTGTGACCTGCAAAAGGTGAGAAGATGCTCCAAAATTGAATGCAGTGTGATTTTATTAATGATTTTTTTTTGTAAACATTGAGAGATCCCGATGAGCTGAATAAAATATGCCTATTTTTTACTTAATCAGAGAAGTCAATTGCTTGTGTAAAATGGACCTGGATGAGCCCCAGAGGAGCTGTACCTCACACTTGGGCAATGGGTCTCATTGAATAGCTTTCTTTCTGCTGGCATGAATATGATGAGCAGAATGGCCTTCCATTGTTCCAATAATGCTACAATTAACCCTTTGCCGACATATGCATCCAAATCCAAAACTGAGCGAGACTTCAACTTCGTTTAAAAAGAGAAGCTGTCTGAGTAACCATGTGCAATATTTCCTTCAGACAAAATGATAACAAGCACGCCTAATGCGTTTCCATCAACGAGGAAACATCTCTCACGTGACTTTCCTTTCTTTTAAACCCCTCCACCTGCTCAGCAGTTGGGAAGTGTCCAGAAGGGTTACATAAAGTCCAGTCCCAGATGATTTTATTGCTCTTGATGGCAGAGTCATTGTAGATGAAGGAACTCCTGCCCCAGGCTTTTCTGTATCCTCTTATCTATTTTTGGAGTGACCAAGAGCACTGAAGAAGGCTTGTTTCCAGAGCCCACAGAGAAAGGACAGAAGTAAGAACTTTGAAAAGTAGCTTCTTCTTTTTTCTTTTTAACCTGTCCTTTCTCTCCTGGGACCTCAGCTCTGCTGTCTATCCTGGCCATCAGCCACTCTCTGAGTCCTTAAAAGTACCAATAAAGGTAGGTGCTTGTGTGACTTTAACAGCATTAAAACTTTTTTTTTAACTTTATTTATTAATAATACATACAATTTCTTTTTACAAGTAGTACACTAAAATATTACTAATACATTTTAACCCTCCTCCCCCCCACCACACCCCCAATCCCTCCATAACAAATCGTTATATACCTAAGGAGCCAAAAAAAATACACAAAAATTATAAGTATCGCAAGTACTGCTGTGGAGTGTATTACATCCTTAACAGCAATTTTAAAAAATCATTAAAAAAACACAATGCTATTAAAACAACCGGAGTTTATTGAATATATTAGGGAGCATATTAAGACATTTTTACAAATGAATGAAAAATCAGTACAAAGTACATTTACTTTGTGGGGTACTTTAAAGGCTTATTTAAGACGGCAGATTATCAGTTACTCTACTAAAGTTAAAGAACAATATACTACAGGAACTCTTAATTTGGAAGAGGAGATCAACACATTAGAAAAGAAGTTGCAATGAAACGACTGAAGATTTTAAAAAAAAGCTCATTTAATGAAATTGAAATTGCGATATAATACTTTACAAATATATAAGTACGAGAAGTTAATACAGAAGTCTAAGCAACGCTATTATGAATTGGGGGAACGTGCACATAACATATCAGCTTGTCAATTGAAAACAGCGTTAAAACTTGAAGCAAAACTGAGAATGTTTAACCTTTAACATTTTCTCTAAAAATGCTTTCATTTGTATCCAAAATACACTGCCAATTTGGGTTAAAAAAAAAAGAACCTATCTCTTTGTGAAATCTAAAATATAATTCTGAAGAAATTAAATTAAATCTTTTCAATCTTTGAGATGTTAAATATTAAATGTAAAAGATATACATTGTACTAATGTATATCTTGTGGCGACGCACAGCCTAATGGCGAACCGGCCCCGCTTGTATCGCCACGTGGCGGGGCAGCCATTAGGAGATGGCGTCGTCAGAGGTTTTCTCTCTGACTCCAGCATCCCTTCCAGCGCCCACCCTGGGCAGCGATTATGATGTCACAATGCACCAGGTGACTGAGCTCATGCTGCCCTTATAGGGACGTGCTGAATTAGAATAAAAACAGTCGTTAATGACCATCGGTGTGGTGGCAGTGATTTCTTTCAGCTCCTCAGAGCGCCACATTGGTGACCCCGACAGGCCCAGATGACCTTCTGGACCCAACCAACAATGGACACGGCAAAAGTTAACGTGGTAGCCTCAAACTTCTCCCTTTCTGGCCACATTGTCCACAGACGTGGTTCGGCCAAGCGGAGGCACAATTCCACCTCCACAACATCATGGCTGATACCACCAAGTTTTACCATGTCGTGGGCGCCCTCGATCAGGGCACGGCAGCGAGGGTGGACGATATCATCCATCAGCCACCAGCGACCAAAAAGTACACAACCCTCAAGAATCTGCCCCAGGGGAGGTTTGGCCTCTCACCCCAGCAGCGTGTGTCCAGACTCTTACATTTAGATGGGTTGGAGACCGCAGCCCCTCAGCCCTCATGGACATGATGCTGGCCCTGGCAGAGGATCACGAACCATGCTCCCTCTTCAGACAGCTCTTTCTAGAATAGATGGCAGACGATATTCGGCTCCATCTGTCTGAAGAGGACTTCTCTGACCCCCGCAAGGCAGCAACCTGGGCGGATGCCCTCTGGCGAGCTAAGCAGGAGAACGAGGCAGCACTCGGCCAGGTCTCCAAGCCAGAGCCCCGTCATCAGCAAGGTTCCCCCAAGGGTAAGCCCAAAGAAGCCCAATCATCATGGTGCTTCTACCATCAGCACTGGGGGGCTAAAGCCCGCATGTGCCGCCAGCCCTGCGATTACTAGGGAAACGGCCAGGCCAACCACCGTTGATGTCTGTAAAGTTTGGCCACATGAACAGCCTCCTCTACATCCAAGACAGATCCACAGGCCGCCGGTTCCTAGTCGACACAGGGTCTGAGCTGAGTGTCCTTTTCCCCACAGCACTGGAAACATGGACTCGAAGCCCCGGCCCAACCCTGTGGGCTGCCAATGGCTCTACAATCAAAACCTTTGGCACTCCTAAGGCACAGTTACAGATCGGGGAAGAGTTCACTTGGAGATTCGTCCTGGCCATGATGAGCATAGCGCTGTTAGGGGCTGGCTTCCTAAGGGCTCACAGCCTCCTGGTGGATGTGAGGGGGCAGGAGGCTGTTCAATGCCTGCACCTTCCGCTTGGTGCGCCTGGGCATGGCAGACAATGCCAGTTGGAGATCACCACAGTTGCCGCCGCCGCAGACGAATTCGCCGGGATCCTCAGTGAGTTCCCTGCCATCCTGGAGCCTCGCTTCAACATTGCCTCCCCCTGACAAGGAGCATTCCATCATGTCTCCACTCAAGGCCTCCCGATCCACACCAGGGATAGACGGCTACCGCTGGAGAAACCAAAGCAAGCCAAGGAGGAATTCTCCAGACTCCAGGAGTTGGGCATCGTTCAGTGATCGAACAGCACTTGGTCGGCGCCGCTACATATGGTCCCGAAGTATCGGGGGGCTTGGAGGCCCTGCAGAGACTACAGACAGCAGAATAACGCCATGACTCCAGACAGGTACCCAGTCCTCCATATCCAAGACTTCACGGCCAACCTCCATGGCGTGCGGTTCTTTTTAAAGGTCGATCTAGTGCGTGGATACCACCAGATCCCAGTCCACCCCGATGACGCTGGAAAGACCGCAATTATAACCCCCTTCGACCTTTTCGAGTTTCTCTGCATGCCATTCAGCCTGAAAAACACCGCCCAGACATTCCAGCGCCTCATGGACACAGTGGGTAGGGATTTGGACTTTGTCTTTATCTACCTAAATGACATCCTGGTAGCTAGACGCACTCATAAAGAGCACAGGGCCCATCTCCGTACCCTGTTTGCCCAACTGGCAGAATACTGCCTCACGGTCAACAAGGCCAAACGCCGGTTCAGGAAACAAACTTTGCTGTTCCTGGGGCACACCATCACAGCGTCTGGGGCAGCTGTGGCACTGGAGAAGATGGCCAGAAGCCATCCTGGTTCGTGAAGCATCCACAGAGACATGCCAATGGATTGATCAGCCAATGGATTGCTCGTTTTAGAGTGCCGGCACATATTACGAGTGACAGGGGTGCTCAATTTACCTCCACCCTATGTTCGCAACTGGTGAGGCTTTTAGGGGTAACATTGCATCACACCATGGCCTACTACCTGCAATCTAACGGGTTGGTAGAGAGGTTCCATTGCAACTTAAAGTCCCCAACTTTCTGGCCCCAACTGGGTGGACGAGTTACCCTGGGTCCTCCTTGGAATCAGAACAGTGCCCAAGGAGGACTGCAAGCCTTGTCAGCTGAAATGGTCTACAGCGCACCATTCTCCCTGCCAGGGGAATTCTTCGGTCCACAAGCAGAAGCCACGCACAGCGAAGGTGAGCAGGTTGGTGACCTCTGTTAATGCCTGAGCAACCTGACCTCACCGCCCCATCGCATCACAGCACCCGACCGTCTCAACACCCCAAAGAACTCAATGTGGCGCAATTTGTCTTTGTCAGAAGGGGGACCACAGAGAGCACCGCTGCAGCAGCCTTATGAGGGGCCAAACAAGGTTCTCTGGCAGTCGGGTAGAACTTTTACTTTGGACGTGGGGGGCAGGGAGGAATTGTTTACCGTGGACCACTTGAAAGCCGCCCACCTAGGCATATCTCAACCGGTCCAGGCGGTTCCAGTCCCTCGCCAAGTCTTTCAGAGAGAGTATAAAGTCTCTGGCAGACTCCCCTACTTGTGCTGACCTGGTCATGAGCCTGTACCAGGAGTGGAATTCGCTATGCCCCTTACTGTAATAACTCTGTAAAGTGCTCATTGCCTCTTGGTAGGACCTGGCATCCTGTATAAGGGAGTAAGGGTGGTCTCCCAGCTGCGCTAACAGCAGCATTAATAGCTCTTTATCAGATGCCTCAGCATCCTCCACATAATTCAGAAAGCATCTCTGTCAGCGGCCAAAGTGCGTGCCAGCTCCGGGATTTCTGGGGTCGAGCTCCAGCCTGTCTGGTCACAGCACATGGCTAAGCCGCAGTCTCTGGTCCCTTAGGTAATGTGGGGGCACCCCAGGGGTTGTTCCCCGTCTCCATGTGGTCTCTGGGTTTAGCTGTAGCAAGGGCGGACCCTGAGATACTGGGAGCTGCTGTTAGAGCCTCTGTGGGGCTTGTGTCTGCTGGAGGAGTAACCTCTGTGCTTGGATCTGTTGGCTGAGTCTCTGGCTTTGGGATGTTTGCAGTGGGCTTAGGGTGGATCCCAGCGGTAGTGGCAGGTCTCCGTGGTACTGGGGAAACTGCTGCTGGGGGAGTGACGGTAGTGATGTCTTCTTTCCCTGTCTCTGGAGTGGTTGGGAATTCTGCATGTACGTGGCAATCGGGAGCATGAATTGTGGAGATCCTTCCACCCGTGCTTGTAGTGACCCCTTTCTAATCGGACCGGGGTTTAGGGTCAGGAGCACCTGTACGATTTCACCACGATTCCAGTACAACGGTCCCTCACCGTCTCTGTCCTCGAATGCACGTGCGCTGGTCGTCCCCGGATTCCATTCCTCAGGAAGAGTCTTCAGGTGGTCGAGAATGCGCATTGGAGCAGAAGCAGCTTCCATCCTAGTAGCTATCATATTAGTTTATTAAATTGTACTGACAATAACCACACCAGTAGTGCCAGGCCCCTTACACTAGACATCAGAAGACCTTATCTTCTTGAATTCTATGTCCGCCTTGGTAGATTAACTTCATTAATATTGTTGTTTACATCAAAATTGGCATTGCAGATAGATAGGATGGTAAAGAAAACTTTTGGCCCTTTGGCCTTCAAAAATCAAAGTAATGAGTACAAGAGTGGGGATGTTATGTTAAAGTTGTAAAGGCATTGGTGAGGCCCAACCTGGAGTAGAGTGCACAATTTTGGTCACTTCCCTGCAGAAAATGGAACAAGCTTATGTGCTGGACCATGTTGAAATTAAGAAAGAGGAAGTGCTGGACCTTCTTAAAAATATTAGGATTGATAAGTCCCCAAAACTGGACGAGATATACCCCAGGTTGCTATGGGAAGGGAGGGAAAATATTGCTGAGGTGTTGGTGGTGATCTTTGCATTCTCTTTGGCCACAGGAGAGGAGAGAGAGGATTAGATGAGGTCCACTTGTTTAAAAAAGGTAATATGGAAAATCCAGGGAATTATCCTAGTGAGTCTTATGTCAGTGGCGGGCAAACTATTGGAGAGGATTTTCAAGGGGTATTTATGGGCATTTGGAGAAGTACAGTCTTATCAGGGAAAGTCAGCATG
Source organism: Narcine bancroftii (assembly GCF_036971445.1). NCBI lineage: Eukaryota > Metazoa > Chordata > Chondrichthyes > Torpediniformes > Narcinidae > Narcine > Narcine bancroftii. The sequence goes on along the minus strand of NC_091474.1, from coordinate 228,333,824 downwards.
GCTTTGTGAAGAGAAGGTTGTGCCTCTCGAGCCTAATTGAGTATTTTGAGGAGGTACAAAAGAAAGTGATGAGGGTAGGGTGGTAGATGTGATGTACGTGGATTTTAGTAAAGCATTTGACAAGATTCCCCCATGGGAGGGTCTCAGAAAGTCATGAGGCATGGGATCCATGGAACCACATCTATATAGATTCAGAATAGGCTTGCCTGTAGAGAGAAGAGAGTAGTAGTGGAAGGAAAAATTTTGCTTGGAGGTCAGTGGCTTGGGAAGTTCCGCAGAATGTTGTCTGGATTGGAAAATATGTCTTATGAAGCAAGAAGATCAGAGCTAGGGTTTTCCTCTTTGTAGCGAAGAAGGATGAGAGGTGACCTAAAAGAGGTCTACAAGATCATGAGAAGCATAGATACGGTAAACAGTCAGCACCCCTTTCCCAGGCCAGGAGTAGCAAACACCAGAGGACATCTGTACAAAGTGAAAGGAGGAAAATTTAGGGGAGACATTAGGGGTACATTTTTTACACAGATTGTGGGGGTGGTGGTAGAGGCTGGAACAATAGGGGAATCTGCTAGTCAGGCATGTGGATGAAAGTAAAGGGTCTTAAGGTAGAGTGGGTTTAGATTTTATTTGGTAGGTATATACAGGTTGGCACAACATCGTGGGCTGAAGGGCCTGTACTGTGCTGTAATGTTTCATATAATAAGATTGAAATAATGCAGAGAAAATTTACAAGGATGTGGCCAAGACAGACATAAGAAAAGGTTAAATAAGTTAAGATTTTATTCCTTGGACTGTTGGAGAATGAGGGAAGATTTGATAGAGCTGTTACAATTATGGGGATATAAATAAACTAAATGTAAACAGGCTTTTTCCACTGAGGTTGGGTGAACTGGAGGACATGGATTTAGGATGAGAGGTGAAATGTTTTAGGGGATTTCAGATTTATTGTCAGAGTACATGCATGGCATCACATATAACCCCGCGATTCTTGTTTCTGTGGGCAAGGCAGAATTACTACTAATTGGTAGTGTAAAAAAAAAACTATACACAGCATATACATGTAAACAAATAAAGAACTGTAAAGAGATCATGAATGTAAACAAACTGGCTGTGCAATATAGGGAGAGCAAAGAAAATCAATAAAGTGCACAAGTAAGAGTCCTTAAATTAGTCTCTGATTGAGTTTGTCATTGAGGAGTCAGATGGTGGAGGCACCGCTGCTGTTTCTGAACCTGGGAGTGCAAATCCCCGATACCTCTTCCCTGATGGCAGCAGCGAGAACAAAGTGTGTGCCGGGTGGTGTGGGTCTTTGATGATTGCTGCTGCTCTCTGACGGAAGCGTTCCTTGTGGAGGGAAACTCAATAGAGGGGAGAGTTTTGCCTGTGATGCCCTGGGCTGTGTCCACTATGATCAGGGGTATTAGTGTTCCCATACCAGATCGTGATACAGCCAGTCAGCACACTTTCCACCACTCCTCTGTAGAAATTTGCCAGGGTTTCTGGTGTTATACCAAACCTCCGCAAACTCCTGAGGAAGTAGAAGCGCTGACGTGCTTTCTTCACGATGCCATTGGTGTGTTGGTTCCGAGAAAGATCCTCTGAGATAATGACTCCCAAGAACTTAAATTTGCTTACCCTCGAAGAGAATATTTGATAAGTAAATAGATAGGAAGGATATGGACAACAATGGTCCAGGACATGACTGTGGAAAAAATAGTTTGGCGTGGACTAGATGGGCTGAATGGCCTGTTTCTGTGCTGTAATGTTCCATTGTTCTAAGTTTAACCACTGAGCTGATAGTCTGAAATGGTCTGTGGGTGTGAAACCAAGCTTCAACGGTCAACATCTGCTAAATCGAGGAAGGAAATTTCAAAGGCAAACCAAAACATCTTTTTAGTTACATTTAATTCTTATCATTGATCTCAGTGTAAAAACATTAAAAATAGTATCCAGAGTAGAGCATATTGACTCTCAGTGCTGTGATATTGCTCCGTAAGATCACGCCTGATCCTTTTCCAAATCTACAATTACCGATTCTACCAAAATATCCCTTAATTTTATTAGAATCTCAAAATTTATTAGACAGGTCTGAATGTAATTCCTTCTCTAAGGAGAGAATTCCAAAGATTCGGAACCCTCTATGTAATGTAATACCCTACATATCTTTCCATAAAATCACCCTCTTTGTCCAAACTCCAGAGAGTCCTTTCCTTGCTGCGTTCTTAACCCCCTGCTCTACTCACTTTACACCACCTATGACTGTATGACTTGGTATGACAACAACACCATCTACAAATTCGCTGACGACACCGTAAAAAGGGTTGGTGAGTCAGCATACAGGAGGGAGATTGTAAACTTGGCCAAATGCAATGTCACCAAAACCATGGAACAAATTGTTGACTTCAGGAAGAGAAAACCAGAGGTGTACGATCCATTGATCATTGGGTGGAGAGGGTAAGCAAATTAAATTATTGGGAGTCAGTATCTCAGAGAATCTTTCCTGGACTCAGCACACTCATGGCATCATGAAGAAAGCATATCATCGTCTCTACTTCCTCAGGAGTTTAGGTGGTTTGATATAACACCAGAAACCCTGACAAATTTCTACAGAGGTGTGATGGAAAGTGTGCTGATCGGCTGCATCACGGACTGGAATGGGAACACCAATATCTCTATGCATGAAGCCCTGCAAAAGGTAGTGGTCCCAGCCCAGGACATCACAGGCAAAACCCTCCCCACCCTCGAGAACATCAACAGGGAACGTTGCTATCAGAGAGCAGCAGCAAACATCAAGGATCCACACCACCCAGCACACTCTCTGTTCTCGCTGTTACCATCAGGAAGGAGGTCTAGGTGCCATGGGATTCGCAGGTTCAGGAACAGCTGCTCCCCCTCCACCATCAGACTCCTCAACAACAAACTCAATCAGGGACTCATCTAAGGACTCTTACATTTGCCGGTTATTTGTTTTTTTTCTTCACTGAATTGCAGTCAGCTGTTTACATTTCTTCATTTGTTTACATGTTATATTGTGTGCAGTTTTTTTGGACTCTCAGTGGTAATTCTGCCTCGCCTGCTTGAAAAAGAAACTTGGTTGTATATGATGTGAATACAGTATTTTCAGTTCTCTGACAATAAATCTGAAGTCCAATCAATCTTTGCTTAATACAGCTATCTAGCTCTGTCATCCAAAGAATTAACTCATGTTAAATATGTCTTTCCTTAGTTGGAATGCATTCACTGCTAAAATCATTGTTTCACCACAATCTTAAACAATTAGCTCCTTACCTAAATCAGTTGGCAGTGGCAAATGGAATTTAACTTTGACAAGTGTGTAGTGTTGCACTTTCCTAAGTCAAACCAAGGCAAGACTTCCAGTGAGGTAGGGCCCTGGAGAGTTGTAGAACAGAGTGACCTCTGGGTACAGATACATAGTGCCATGAATGTGGCAACTCAAATGGACAAAGTGGTGAAGAAGGCCTTTGGCAGACCTGTTTTCATTGGGTGGGATACTGAGTACAGAGGTTGGGTCCTCATGATTCAGATTTCAGATTTATCAAGACATCCCTGAGATTCTTTTTCCTGCAGGTGTGGCAGAATTATCACAGAGTGGTAGTGCAAAAATAAACTGCACACAATGTACACATGAAAAATTAATGAAATGCAAACAAACTGTGCAATACAGACGGGAAAAAAATCAATAAAGTGCAAAAGTCAGATGTAGACCATTTTATCTACCGGGGGAATTAATCATGGTCCTCATAGTTGCAATATACATGTCTTCCCCCCCCCCCCAACTCCCCCACCCCCGGCACTAACACTAAGGAGGCAATCTGGGAACTGTATGAAGCTATAAATGAACTGCAGACCGTACACCCTGACAGATTGATCATTATCACTGGGTATTTCAACCAGGCGAAGCTCAAGTCAGGGCTACCTAAATTCCATCAGTACAGGGACTTTGCTACGAGAGGAGTGAACACGATGGACCTGTGTATATATACATTTCTGATGCGTATCAAGTGGAAATCTGCCCCCTCCTCGGATACTCAGACCATATCTCTGTAATGCTAATTCCAGAATACAGACCACTCATCAGACGCTCCAGACCAGTTCAGAAGCAGGTTAAAACCTGGCCAGCAGGGACCATTCATGCACTCCAAGACTGCTTTGAGCACATTGACTGGAACATGTTCAAAGAAGCAGCAACCAGTGGTGAGGAGTATACAGCATCAGTGACCAGCTACATCAGTAAGTGTTCTGACAAGATCACTATGCCTAAGACCATCATAACTCACTCTAATCAGAGGCAATGGATGATAGAGGAAGTGAGACACTGCCTTCAGAGCAGTAGACAAGGTAGCCCTAGCCATTGCAAGAGCCAAGCTGTCCAAGGCCGTTGTAATGATAGAGATCATGGCTGCAATGCAACTAGCAATGCCTTACTGTTTGATTAGACTTGGCTGCCAGCAGGGGGCTGACACACAGTATGTTAGATCTGTAATGGAGGCTTGCAGCCTCATGGTCTGCCTCATGAACTGTTTATATCAACTTTAAAGTTAAGAACCTTTTCCTTCATCCATGTGTTGTCTTTGGAACTCACACATATGAATACAAGATGAAACATGGTGTCAGAAGTGGGATGAAGGAAATTTTGTAGGAAATACTTTAATAAGTAAAACCTAAGGTCAGCAACTGATCAATGAAGAGAACCTAACACAGTGAAAAATGGAAGGGTTACATCCACCAGCGAAACATCAGCTGACAGGTAATGTGGCTGAAAATTGGAACAGATTTAAACAGCATTTTGGATTGTATTTAGTAACAGTTGGAGCTGACAAGAAAAGTGATAAAGTTAAAGCATCAGTTTTCTTACTTGTCATGGGTGATGAAGCCCAGGAGGTGTATAATAACTTCATATTTGCTGCTGAAGAAGACAAAATAAAACTGGAAGAAATAATGGAACAGTTTGAAGCATTCTGCAAACCTAAACATAACATGACATTTGAGAGGCACATATTTTTCACATGTATAGAGAAAACGGAAGAAAGAATTGATCAGTATGTGACTGAATTGAGAAACAGAAACAAAACATGTGAATTTGTGGACTGACCAACTTGCTGATAACAGACAAACTTGTGTGTGATATTCCAGATAATAGTCTAAGGGAAAGACTGCTAAGAGAGCAAAATCTAGACCTGGAAAAAGCCATAGCACTCTGTCGAGCTACAGAAACTGTAAAAATGCAGGCAAAAGAACTGTTCAGTGAAACTAGCTGCAATGTGGATGCAGTGAGCAAGAACAAACATAAACCATTTAACAAAAAGAGCGCCAAAGTGAAAAGAGAGGCATGGCCAGCGAACAAAAATGAAAGAAACAATCGAAAGCCATATCGTCAATGCGGTATACAACACCTACCAAGAAAGTGTCCAGCATATGGTAAAACACGCAATATGTCCAATAAAGGCAACCATTATGCCCCTTGCTGTAGGAACCAAGCACAACAAAGCAAGGTTCATGCAATAGATGAAAGGGAGATAGAGGAATTCTATGTAGATGTTGTGACTGAAAAAAAGAAAACAGAGTCTGGATGTTGAGATTAAAAGTGAATGACATTTACATTTCAGTTAAATTGGATACCGGAGCAGAAATTAATATAATGCCAGAGACTGATTTTAAGAAGATTAGATGCAGACCTAAGATGTATGGAACAAAAGTGAAGGTGACAGGATATGCAGGTACTGATATACCAGTGCAAGGAGAATGCATGGTCAAAGTGAAACACAGGGACAGAGCATATGCTAGCATTCATCGTGGTACCAAAGGATGTACAGGCCATACTAGATTTAAAAGTCTGTGAGAAACTTAACCTGTTAAAAAGAGTCCCCATTGTGGAAAGCAAAAGAGAGACAGTCTATGATGAACTCATGATGAACTCATACAATGACCTATTTCAGGGTCAAGGCTGCCTTCCAGGAGAACACACGATCAGAGTGGATAAACGTGTGCCACCGATAATACATCCATGCAGAAAAGTTCCATTCATGCTTCAACAGCAACTAAAAGCAGAGTTGGACAGGATGGAAAGCCTGAACGTGATTCAGAAGATAGATGAGCCAATGGAGCCAACAGGCTCCTAAATTCTGAGAACATATGTGGATAGGGTACTGTGGAGTTTTACTGTATACATCTTAATATTTCGATGTGTTTAACATATTTATGTAAATAAGCTCGGTGGTCCTGGAGCAACACTCTCTTGCCTTTACTGTGCAAGCATAGTATGAAGGATACATAAAAGTGACTTGACTTGACTTGACATGCTAGTCTTGTGACACTGATGCTAGCAGCAAGAACAGAGTATGTGCTAGGTGGTGTGGATCCTTGATGAATACTGCTGCTCTCTGACTGCAGTGTTCCCAGTAAATGTTCTCGATGGTGGGGAGGGCTTTACCTGTGATGTCCTGGCTGTGTCCACTAACTTTTGCAGGGCATTTCGCTCATGGGTATTGGTGTCCCCAGACCAGACTATGAAGCAGCCAGTAGACACTCTTTCCACCACACACGTGTAGAAATTTGTCAGGGTTTCCACTGTTTTCCACTGTTTTGTCAGGGTTTCCTTGTACCCACTGTCACCAAAACTAGGTCTAGATTTTGCTCTCTTAGCAGCTAAGCTTAGGGTGGGGGAGGTCTAAGGTTGCCTGATTTTAAGAAATATTAACTAGCAGCTCAGTTGAGTTTCCTTGCATCCTTCTTTGAGGAAGGGAAATCACCCACTTGGGTGCAAATAGGATTGCATGCAATGGGGAAAGAAGACGGTGAAGGATTTCATATACAAATGGGACGCCAAATTAATAACAATAAAAAACAGACAACCCCATACTGCCACCTGATTAAAATCTGGCACGAAATCAATGAATGTATTGGAGAGAAAGTGGAAATATCACTAAAGGCGCCTCTGACTCCTCATGGATTGATGCCCATGAACATGTGCAATAAAATCCTGGAGATTTGGCGTCGGCAGGGATCCGACATATTGAGGATTGCTACGAGGGGAGTCTTTCAAGGAGCTAAAAGGTAAATAAGATTTATCTTATGGGATCTTTCACTGTTTCCTCTAATTAAGTTCATTTCTAAGGAACTGGTGGGGCCCTACAATGACCCTACCTACACCTAGTGAGGTTGAAGGTGAAAGCCCCAAGCAGGGGCTACACAGATCAAGAGAAAGATGGGAGTCAGACCTGGGCATCACAATTGACGAGAGATATTGGTTGGATTGGTGTAGAGATAGTGCAACGACAGTTATTAATTCAAGATACACACAGGTTCAATACAACTTTCTGCACCAGCTCTACCTCACACTGCAAAAGATTCACAAGGCAAAACCAGAGGTGCCGGAGACATGCTTCAGGTGTGGAGTGGAGCAGGGATTTAAACGACATTTTAAGCAGAATAACGAAGGTAACCTTCCCACCAGATCCAACATTATATCTACTGGGTAACCTTATGGACATAAGCTACAAATTAACTAAATTCCAAATCAATTCATATTTATCTCTTTGGGCTATAGCAAAAAAAAATGTATAGCGATGACCTGGAAGTCTGACTCCCCTCTTCTTATCAGTCAGTGGACTACTGAGATGCATAGCTGTATTCCCATGGAAAAAAAAAATTACGTATAATCTTGGAAACTGACACAGTACCTTTGTTAAAATACATCCTATCTGATGTACACGGGAGCACAGCTGTAGCCACACCCCGATAAAAGAGATCTACCAATAGATGGATTAAATGTAAGTAATTATATACGGGGTTGGCTCCACAGCCTCTATGGACACTTACTGGAAACACCCACTCCACATCCAACCTCTCTCTTTTTTTTCTCCCTTTTTCTTTTTTTTCATTTTCTCTGTCTTTCCCTTGCTTTTTGGGGTGTGGGAATGGGAGGGGGAGAAACACCACGTGTATATAGATTGCTTGGAGATATTGATATATTCTGTAACAGTCAGTGATGTTACCTCCTTGTTTATTGATGGAAAACAAAAAATGATATTAAAAAAAAGACATAACCCTGCCATTAAATATAGAGTTTAGGACATATTTTTGTCAGTTAATACTGTATATACTCATGTAATTGTTGAATTTTTAGGCCACTTTTTTTGGGTCTAAAAAGAGAGGAGGGGGTGGTTGATTTTTATATGGTCACACAAGGAGCTAAAATTCACACAAGAATCCAAAAGCACTGTGAGTTTCTCAAATGTTGTGTTTAACTATGGTTAGTTAAGTGTTAAACGTTGAGGGTGGGGAGGGTGGGGAGGGAGCGGACGAAAAGAACATGAACTCTGAAGAAAACTTGGTGTAGAATTGATCATTGTAAATTGTAGTCAATGCCGACACTGTTAACATTGATAATGTTGATAACTAAGTTTAAGTTTTGAAAATCATAAATAAAATATTCAAAGAAAAAAAGACAACCCAATACCTGTGGTATCGTCAGCATATTTGTAGCTGATGTTATTGTCGTACCAAGCCACATGGTCGTGGGTGTAAAGTGAGTAGAGCAGGGGGCTAAGAACACAGCCCTGTGTACTCTGGTACTGATGGATACTGTGGAGGAGATGCTCTTACCAATCCTCACTGATTGTGGTCTGGAGGTGAGAAATCAAGGATCCATTTATGGTATATTAAAAAAAATCTCCATTATCTGGCACCTACAGGGATTGCAGATTCCGGAAATGCAAATTTTCCGGTTGACTGGGGCTCACTCTTCCAATGCCAAACTAATACACCTGCATTAAGAATACACCTTTTAAAAGAAAAAAGACAGTGCAAAATGTAATTTGAAAAAAAATCAGTATTGTAATCTTTAATTATGTAGTTCACTTTCATCAAGTAATTCCCCTAACTAACAAAATTTAAATTCGAACCCCAGTCACAGGTGCTGTAATAGCATTTCACTAACCATGCCACTGTCATAATTAACCCCCACTCTCCCAAATTTGCAGATAAACCCTTACTAATATACTTAATACTAATAAACATATAGACTCCTAATAGACAGAAATAGGGAGAGTCACCCCAGCGGAAAGCACCATCCTGGTGTCCCGCTCAAGCCCTCACTGCATCTTCCCACACTGCCACTCAGACTCACTTCCATGCTAGTGTTCCAGTCAGGCCCTTGGCGGAACCAGACTCACTTTCACGCAAGTGTCCTGGTCAGACCTTCCCTGCAATCTGGCTCACCTCCATGCAAGTGTCCATGTCAAGAACTCAATGCAACTCGACTCACCTCCATGCAAGTGTCCATGTCAAGAACTCAATGCAACTTGACTCACCTCCATGCAAGTGTCCATGTCAAGAACTCAATGCAACTCGACTCACCTCCATGCAAGTGTCCATGTCAAGAACTCAATGCAACTTGACTCACCTCCATGCAAGTGTCCATGTCAAAAACTCAATGCAACTCAACTCACGTCCATGCAAGTGTCCATGTCAAGAACTCAATGCAACTCGACTCACCTCCATGCAAGTGTCCATGTCAAGAACTCAATGCAACTCAACTCATGTCCATGCAAGTGTCCATGTCAAGAACTCAATGCAACTTGACTCACCTCCATGCAAGTGTCCATGTCAAGAACTCAATGCAACTCGACTCATGTCCATGCAAGTGTCCCAGTCAAGCCTTTGGTGAACCTTCCTTTAAATTCGAAGTCTATTCATGAGCACTGTAAATGCATTGCATTAGCCGCTCCGCTAACTGTGCAATTGTCATTATTAACCCCCCTCCCAACTTTACAGATAAAGCCTTACTAATATACTAATAAGGACTCTTACAAGGCAGGGAAAGGGACACACTTTGGGGAGTCAACCCCAATAGCGAGCGGCACCAACGGCTCTTCATCCTGGGAGCCGCTATTTTATTCAAACACAACTTTATTCAAGCAGGTGCTGAGGCAGGGCATGACCAGGGCGCTCTGCTGGCTGAGTGTTTGCTCCCAAGGGGTTGTATATTGCTTTGGAGAACATTTACTTTTAAAATTTAAAACTTTTATTTAAAACTTTATTTATTCTTAATTATTTTCTGAAAAAATATTTATTCCCTCAATTTTTTGCCAGTTGTTTGAGTTTCTGGTTCACTGAGTGCTGGATAATAGGGATTTTTCTATACAGAGTGGGGTGTTGGAGTTTGCAGATTAATTTTGAAATGATGATGGTGCTAAATGCTGAACTATAGTGGATAAAGAGCATCCTGAGATGCTCCAGTATCTGGAGATTCACCAGAATGTTGCCAGGGCTAGAGAGCTTGAATAAGAGGGAGAGGGTTGGGTCTTTATTCCCTAGAATGGACGAGGCTGAGGAATGATCAGAAAAAGGTTCACAAAATTAGAAAGGGCATGAATAAAATTAATGCTCACCTTTTCCCAGGGTAGGAGAACCTAGAATGAGATGGCATAGGTTTAAGGTGAAAGGTGAGAGATTTAAGAGGTTCTTGAGGGGAAACTTTTTCACTCAGAGTGTGGTTCATATCTGAAATGAGCTGTCAGAGGAAGCTTTAGAAGCTTGCATAATTTTGACATTCAAAAGACATTTGGACAGATTAATGGATTGGGAAGGAATTAGAAAAATATGGACCAAATGTAGGCAAATTGGCAGGGACACAATGGGCTGATGAATCTGTTCTGTGTCGTACATCTTTATAACTCTTACAGTCCTATTCTGTTGCAAAAATCAGCAAACATTTTCCTCTTTGCTTGTACTTTTCTGTTAACTTTTGAGATGAGAGATTATTGTCATAAACACTAGTCACACTTCTGCTCCATATTTCTTATATTCTTATATCCTCTCATCATCGTTCTCCATAATATTGCTCCCTATCACCACCCTCTGTGTTTTTCTCCTTGGACAATACTGAAATGTGTTCATTTAGTACCTCACCCACTTCCTCTGACTCAAAGCCTTCATTTCCTTGTTTGTCATTGAGTGGTTCCATCATTTCTCTGCTCATCCTCCTGTTTTTAATACAAGTCTAGAATGCTTTGGGAGTCTCTTTTACCCTGCTCTCCAAGGACAATTCATGGCACCTTTTGGCGTTCCTAAGGCCCTGCTTGAACTCTTCCCAGCAATCCTTATATTCATCCAAGACTCTGTTCAATTTTAGCTTCCTGAACTTTACATATAATTTCTTTCTCTTTTTTGATTAGATTCATAATCTCTCTCATCATCCAGGGTTCCCTGTCCTCCTTCTTTACTGAATCATGTCGGTCCTGGATTCTAGCTAGTCTTTAAACAACTCCCAAATTAGTTGCAGTGTTGCCTGGAAACAGCTCCTCCAAATTAACTCCCCCACCTCCTGCCCAATAATGACATAACTTACCCTCCGCAATTTAGTATTTTTCCATGAGGTTCAAGCTCAACTTTATTCATAGCTATCTTGAAATTTAACAAATTGTGATCAATGTTTCTAGCATACTCCCTTTCTGAATCTCAGATAATCTTCTGGGGTCATTTCCCAGTGCAAGAAGTAACATGAGAGGAAGCTTCTTCACTCAGAGAGTGGTGGCTGAGTGGAATGACCTTCCGGAAGAAATGGTTGCAGCAGGGACAATTCTGTCGTTTAAGAGGAGGTTTGATGAGTACATGGATGTGAGGGGGCTGGAGGTTATGGACAGAGAGCAGAGAGGTGGAACTTGTGGAGTTTCACTTAAATCAGTGTGGACTAGAAGGGCCAATATGGCCTGTATCCATACTGTAATTGTTATATGGTTATATAAGGTCTTGAATGGCCCTTTCCCTGGTAGAACTAAAACAAGATGTTTCAAGAAACTCTCCTGCACTATCCAAGCCTCTGGCAGTAAGGAGATCCCAGTCAATATTGGGGAAAGCAAAGTCTCCAAATGTGATAACTATGATCTGTTGTTTTTATACCTTACCATAATCTGTCTATGTTTCTGAACCTCTGTCTCGAGGTGGCTGTTGGGAGGCAATAGTATATACACATCTATCAGGTGCAAGCAGAAGAGTTTTAATTTGATTTGGGTGTCCTGTGATGTACTGCTACTCCTGCCAGCAGTAAAAATCATTCACCATGGTTTTTCTTTCCAATATGCTGCCCATGTCAGTTCAATGTAAAATGTGTATAGTATATATCAGAGTGTTAAGGATGGGTAGGCCTCCTAACCATTGCCTATTAATGGTGGATAAGTTTAATATTCGAGTATTTTCTGAAGATTTCTTACAGACTAGAAGCATGGTTCTATTCATTATCCTATGTAACAAATTTCTTGCCTAAAAATGTTATGTTCAATTCTCTGCAGTGTTGGAGACTGAGAGAACTGATGGAGGTTTATAAAATCAAGGGAGGCCTTGATAAGGTGGACAGTCACAATCTTTTCTCCAGGGTGAAAATGTCACACATGTGTTTAAGGTGAGGGGGAGGAAGTTTAAGGCAAATGTGCAGGGCCAATCTTTTATACAGAGAGTAGTGGGTGCCCAGAATGGGCTGCCATGAGCAGTGGTGGAAGCAGATGCAGAACTAGTATTTAAGAAGCTTCTCGGTACATGCATGAATATGATGGAGGGATATCTATCAGGTGCAAGCAGAAGAGTTTTAGTTTGATTTGGGTGTCCTGTGATGTACTGCTCTCTGTTCCAGATCCTCCTGCCAGCAGTAAAAATCATTCACCATGGTTTTTCCTTCCAATATGCTGCCCATGTCAGTTCAATGTAAAATGTGTTAGAACTTCCTGAAACACTCTCTTTCACCTCAGAAACAGCTGGTGTGAGATTGAAATCTGCATGGTTACAAGTTGCTTCCATCAGTTACTGAACACGCTGACTGAAGGTAAGATGCTGTTTCTCAGTCCCATTATCAGCCTGAATCAGTATTCCTTCATGGGTGAGCAATGAGCTCAACCAAACCCCTTCACAACTCTCATCTTCATTCAGCATTACAGCAGGATGCTTGGCTGATGGTCTTCCCTGTGACCACTTCACAGTCTCTTCTGTTACTGCACTCACTTTCCACCATTTGCAATCCTCTGACACTAATGTTAGCCAAGCGATACTGTAGCATTATGGCCACATTCCCAGACTAATATCCAAATAAGCTGGAGTTTGGACTAAGGTCAGGAGTTTGAATCAAACTACAACAGCTGGGGAATTTAAATAAACACTTTCCGTAATGGTGAACATGGATTGTTGCAAAAGACCATCTTATAAACAACTACTTTTAAGGGAAGTAAACCAGTCATCCTTATCAATCTGGCCAGTATGAGACTCCAGCCTCCAATGCAATTGATTCCTCATGGCCTTCTCAGTTCTGGGGAAAATAGGGGTGTACAATAAATGGTAGAATTGCTGGCAACATCTGGATCTTATGAGCAAACTAAACAAGAAATACACTTGAGGACAAACCAATTGACAGTGGATCTTTTGTATCTATGGACTTTTTCTGGTAGATTTACCTGATGATCATTTCCAAATTCTTCACCCATTAAGAGAACTAATTTGTCAAAGAGCACTGAAGCCAAAGTCTAATCCTGCTCCATCAACAAAACAGGCAGACAGTGGCTTAATTTCCTGACCAACACTTTTGGCAGCTGCAGCTTGATAGTGTTTCAGAGACTTTAAAACCCAGTTGACAGCAATGGGACTTTTACAGGTTGGAATTAGTGGGCTAAGGAAGAAGGGAGTTCCCCAGCATTTAAACATCCCAACGTTGTATATAAACAGCCACAACATCTGCTCCAGGTCTAAAGAACTCCCTCAACGCACATTATGAAGTCATCCTGCAGGTTCCTGTCTATAATACTTATGTGTTTTATTTTTAGTGAGACTTATCAACTTCAGATATGCATTGGATTAAAGGCTTAGAAAGGTGAGCGATATCTGAATTTTGGTGGATCAGTAATATTTGTTTATGACAAGTCTATTGGATTTTAAAGTTATATTCTTGCATCTCTAATTTTCTGCACCTCATGCTGCCAGAGAGTAAGAGGATAGAACAGTGCAGCGAAATATAGGCTCTTTGTTCCACAAAGTTCTGTCTTCCTAAATAAACCTACTCCATAATTAACACATCCCTGTTTCTAGCCCATAACCCTCTACTTTTCTTTCATCCATGCGTCTATCCAAAAGTCTTTTAAATGTCCTTATTGTGTCAGCCTCAACCACCAGCCCTGGCAATGCATTCCAGGCATTCTGTTAAAAAAAACCCTACCTCAGACTTTTCCCCTAAACTTACTTCCATTCACCTTAAACCAATATCTTCTGGTATTGACCATTGTGCCCTGGAAAATAGCTGTCCATCCTATCAATGTCTATCTCAATCTTATACCTCTCTAGTAAGTCACCTTTCATCCTACTTCGCTCCAAAAAGAAGTCTGAGGTTGCTTAATCTTTCTTAATAAGACTGATTACCCAATCCAGGTAGCATTCTGGTAAATTTCCTCTGTCCACATTCTTCCTATAACGAGGTAATCAGAAATGAACACATTGTTCCAAGTGCAGACTAACCAGAGTTTTTTTTTAAACTAAGTATTACTCTTGTCTTAAACTAAGCTCCATATGGTGTCTCCTCTTGTCAGCCTGTCCAAATACTGTCAGGAATCCTTCCTGATCAATTCTGTCCCATCTCACCCATTTCCTCTAAGGTGGTGCCAATCAATATTAGGGAAGTTGAAGTCACCCATGACAATTTCCCTGTTATTTTTGCACATTTCCAAAATATGCATGCTTATCTGCTCAATGGTCCACTGGCTTTTGGGGGAGGGGGGGGGGGGCTTATAGAATACTCCCAATAGAGTGATTACTCCATCCCAGTTTCTGACTTCCAGGCACACTCAGTAGACGATCCTTCAACAATGTCCTCTCATTCTGCAGCTGTGATACTATCCATGATAGCAATGCCATACCCCATCCCCTTTTACCTCCCTCCCTATCCCTTCTGAAATATCTAAACCCCAGAATATCAGGGAGCCATTCCTGCCCTTGCAACAGCCAAGTTTCTGTAATGGCCTCAAAATCATAATTCCATGTACTGGAGAAAATCAGCAGGTCAGACAGCATACATAGGAAGGCAAGTGAAACCAACATTTTGGGCCTGAGCAAAATGCAGGTAGGTACCTGAATAAAAGGCGAAGGGAGGAGAAAAGGAAGGAAGGGGCAGGTGTAGGAGTACAGACTGACAATACAGCGTACAAGGATGAGGAATGACCTTATAGAGGTTTATAGACTGAAGATCCAGCTGCGCTGGGTGGGTCACGTCTCCAGAATGGAGGACCATCGCCTTCCCAAGATCGTGTTATATGGCGAGCTCTCCACTGGCCACCGTGACAGAGGTGCACCAAAGAAGAGGGACTGCCTAAAGAAATCTCTTGGTGCCTGCCCCATTGACCACCGCCAGTGGGCTGATCTCGCCTCAAACCGTGCATCTTGGCGCCTCACAGTTCGGCGGGCAGCCACCTCCTTTGAAGAAGACCGCAGAGCCCACCTCACCGACAAAAGACAAAGGAGGAAAAACCCAACACCCAACCCCAACCCACCAATTTTCCCCTGCAACGGCTGCAACCGTGTCTGCCTGTCCCGCATCGGACTTGTCAGCCACAAACGAGCCTGCAGCTGACGTGGACATTTACCCCCTCCATAAATCTTCGTCCGCGAAGCCAAGCCAAAGAAGAAGAATCATGAGTGGCATGAGAAAAGTCTATTTGTCTAAAATGCTCATAGTCTATTTCCCAGGCTAGATGATTCAAAACTAGAGGACATATGTCTAAGGTGAGAAGGAAGAGATTAAAGAGAGGAGAAGATTTTTTACTCTGAGAGTAATCTGTATCGAGAACAAGCTACCAGAGCAAGCTACTGATCCAGGTACACTACAATGTACAAAAGGCATTTGGGCAGGTACAGGGCTTAGGGGATAAGGACTAAATACAGATACAGTTAGTTCAGCAGTTAGCGTAACACTGTTACAGTACCAGCGATTGGGACTGGGGTTCAATTCCCGTGCTGTCTTTAAGGAGTTGGCACATTCTCTCCGTGTCTGCGTGGGTTTCCTCCGGATGTTCTGATTTCCTCCCATCATTCAAAAACATACTCGGGGTTGTAGGTCAATTGGGTGTAATTGGGCAGCACAGGGTTCATGGGCTGGAAAGGCCTGTTAGTATATCTAAATATAAATTTAAAATAGCCCAGAATTTCAACTTGGACATAATGGACAAGTTGGCCTTTGTGCTAGTTCTGTGTTGTTTGACTCCATGAGTCCCATAAATAGCAATTTTGTAATGACAAAATAATCTGTTTTCTAACAATAGAAGAGGAATAAATGTTGGTCAGGATGGAATGGATAACTCTCCTGGTTTTCTTTGAGATATTGCCATGGCTTGTTTTCTATATTTACTTCCTCTGAAAATTGACCAGCATGAACCAATTCCTCAGTCTTGCTCTAGCTTGTCAGCCTCGACTTTTGTGTTGTGTTCTGAGAGTGCACCTGTTGACCTAGATCAAGTATGGTATTCAGTAGATGCTGGTAGGTGTAAAGCAAGGGAGAAGCTCTTTTCTTTGATTGGCTCTGCTTCATCTCCCTTGAGCGTGTTCAGTGTGGTGAGAAAATGCAATTTGTTAACAAGAATCCAAATAAAGGGGTTCTAATCATGCAAAACTTGAAAAAAATTAGAAAATCCTGCTGCGTTTATGATCTTAATAATGAACAACTTGAGGGAAATCTTTCTTTTCATAGTTGCAAGAACATTAAGGTATTGCAACTGGAGCAAAGGAGCTTCTCAACTGCACAGACACAAACACAAGAGCAGTTGTAACTGTCCTGGTATAAACAGTAATCATAGCTGGCTGTTTAATACCATATTCTGCTAATGCAATGAGGCACACTTGGAGTCAAAAAAATGTCAACAGATTCCATACAAATCCTTTGCTTGGTTACCCTTGAACTGGCCCAACGAATTCCCATTAAGCAGATTTTTTTTTTATCAATCCCTGTGTCGGCTGCTTTTTCTGTGTCCACTTGATTTATTACTGCAGAGGACTGAAGAATTACAGCTGGTCTCTAAGTCAGCTTGTCTTTAAGCCTAGTGGCGATCAGGCTTTATTCTACTGACATTGACTGCAGAGCTTTCTTGAAATGAAGACCTCAAAAGCATGAATTTACCTTCCATATTTCTGCTGCTGAGTTATTGTTCTATTTAAAAAATGAAGAGTAATTATTTTACAATATCAGATGCAGAAAATTAAACTTCAATCCATGAAGTTAGCTTCATACTACAAGTTTACATGATCTCTGATATGACAGCAAAATTCCCAGATATAATAGCAAGTCAGCGCCTCTACTTCCTCAGGAGTTTGCGAAGGTTTGGTAGGACACCAGAAACCCTGGCAAATTTCTACAGAGGTGTGGTGGAAAGTGTGCAGACCAACTGCATCACAATCTGGTATGGGGACACCAATACCCTTGAGCGTAAAGACCTCCAAAGGGTAATGGGCACAACCCAGGACATCACAGACAAAACCCTCCCTGCAGGGAATGCTGCTGCAGAGAGCAGAAGCAATCATCAAAGACCTACATTACCCAGCATACACTATGTTCTTGCTGCTGCCATAAGGAAAGAGGTGTTGGTGCCACCACCAGGTTCAGGAACAGCTGCAACCCCTCCAGCATCAGACTCAATGACAAACTCAATCAGAGACTCATTTAAGGACTCTTGCTTGTGCATTTTCTTGATTTTCTTTTTGTTCTCTCTGTATTGCACAGTCAGTTTGTTTATATTTGTTATCTGTTGACAGTTTTTTGTTTACATGTTTACGCTGATTACAGTTTTTTTTTGCACAGCAATTAGTGGTAATTCTGCCACATCGGCAGGAATAAAGTATCTCAGGGTGGTACGTGATGTCATGTATGTGCTCTGACAATAATCTGAATCTGAATTTGAACAATCTCTTCTTGCAGCTACCTTTGAGAAAAAGGTACTGAAACCTGAAGTCCAGCACCTCCAAGTTCAAGGGCAGTTTTTTTCTTATGGCTATCAAGCTTTTGACACTCCCTTTACTACCCTAATCATAAACTACTCTGGAACCACACAAATATCTATTTGCACTATTGAAAGACAAGAATAGGAGTGGACAAATTGGTAAAGTGTTTAATTGAGGAAGGGCTAATTATGGTGGGATTAGGCACGAACTAGCAAGAGTAAATTGGGACCAGATGTTCTTTGGAAAATGCACAGTGGAAATGTGGAAGGTATTTAGGGACCACTTGCATGGGGTCCTGGATAGGTTTGTTGTACTGAGACACAGGAAAAAAATGGTACAGTAAAGGAGTCATGATTGACAACAGAGGTGGGACAACTAATCAAAAGGAAGAAGGATACAGGGATAAGATTTAGGAAGAAAATGTCAGGAAAGGCTCAAGACAATTAAATGATAGCCAGGAAAGATCTTAAGAAAGGACTTAGGAGAGCAAGAAGAGGGCATGAGAAGACTATAGC
This sequence comes from Narcine bancroftii, assembly GCF_036971445.1. NCBI lineage: Eukaryota > Metazoa > Chordata > Chondrichthyes > Torpediniformes > Narcinidae > Narcine > Narcine bancroftii. The sequence continues at coordinate 228,315,336 of NC_091474.1, read as the reverse complement.
AAGTAGGATTAAGAAAAACCTGAAGGTGTTCTCCACATATGTGAAGAGCAGAAGGATGACTAGAGTGAGGGTAGGACCACTTAGGGAAATGTGGCTGGAGGCTGAGGAGACAGGCGGAGAAGTTGAAGATGGAGTTCAATCCGGGTAAGTATGAAGTGATGCCCTCTCAAACTTGAAGTAGAGAACATGGTTAACAGCAGAATGTTTAAGTGTGGAGAAACAGAGGAATCTTGGGGTCCAGGAACATAGATCTCTCATGATTGCTACACAAGTTGGCAGGGTGGTTAAGAAGCCATATATCATGCTGGCCTTCACTGGTCAGGAGATAAAAGCTGTGAGGTAATGTTTCACCTCCATAAATCTCTGGTTAGATCACACTTGAATTATTGTGTTCACTTCTGATTGCCTCATTACAGAAAGGACGAAAATGCTTTGGAGAGGGTGCAGAGGAGATTTACCAGGATGTTGCCTGAATTAGAAAATGCGTCTTATGAAGCAAGGATGACAGAGCTTGAACTTTTCTCCTCAGAGTAACAACGGATAAGTCATGACAATAGAGGGATATAAGATAATGGAGGATATAATGGTGGCATAGATAAGGTGGACAGCCAGCACCTTTCTCCTGAGGCAAAATTAACAAAATCCACAGGGTATCTGTTTAAGGTGAGCGGATGAAAGTTTAGGGGAGTTATCAGGGGTACGTTTTTAAGATTGGTGACTGGAATATGTTGCCAGGAGTGGTGGAAGAGGTTGATATAATTGCAACAGTCAAAAGATTCTTAAATAGGCATATGATGTAAAAAAAAAAGAGGGTTATGGGTGTGAGGCAGGGAAAGATTAAATTGTTGTGGAGTAGGTTTACAAAGGTGGCACAACATCTTGGGGTCAAGAGCCTGTACTGTGCTGTAATGTTCTATGTTCAATGAAGTGTCAATTTATTTTTCTTGCACTACTTTAACTGAGACCATTACCCATCCATCTTTTATATTTATTATCTTTTTCTGCAGTAATATAACGTATACTATTAGAGTCATTTTTCTTGTGAAGTACCTGTTTTTCTGCAGCAAGTAAGGATTCTGGTGCATATGTACTTATGTGTATGACAATAAACTTATTGTCGTTATCTGTAAGTTTTTTGCATTCTCAGAAAAAAATGTGTATATAGCACAGCATAGGAGCAGGCCTTCAGTCCATGTTGGCACCAAACATGATGCCCAAATTGAAGTAAAACTCTGCAGCTTGCACATGAAATAGCAGAAGTCCAAAAATCTGGATGGCAGAATACCTGAGAATCCAGACTTTTCGAAAACTCTGAAACTTTTTAAATGTAGTGGGATTTTGTGTTCGTGCGTGCATGCAGGTGTAAGCTCCACAGATGCACTGCAGCAACCATATGTAGAATGCGTATTTACAAACCCATAATAATGGATCCTAAAATACATAAAGTTTGCAGTGTGAAGAGAAAGAAGAGCACTGAAATTGAGGGACAAACTTGAAGTAATTAAGAAACTACAACGTGGTGTGAGCAATACCATTCTAATAGAAACATGCGACATTGGAAAGTCTTCAATTTACAATATTAAAAAAAGGGCTACTGCAGAATGGAAATGTTTATTACATTTGTGGAACAGAACCACAACTTTAGTCTTCAAGATGCACATGGTGCAGAATAAATTTTATCACAAAGTTGTAAGCAAGGTACTATGCGAAAGTATTGAAAGAAAATAAAGTGTCAAGCAGTGCTGGCAGATACAATAGAAGCAGTGCAACTTTATTCCTCCTCACTTTTGCATTTTAAAAGTACTGCCCCAGAATCCTGAAAAATCTGGACCAACCTAATCCCCGAGCAGACTGGATTTTCAGACAGATTCCTCTAATTCCGGCCTATTCATGTGTCTTGCAGGAGCTTTGAAAAGGAGGCCAGTCTTGTGCATTTGTGAGTTTCTTTTGCAGGAGTTTAAAAGAGACAAGTCAGCTGGGTGGTGACTGGCTAATTAACTAATTAATTACCAGCAGCCCACAAAAGAAAGTAAAGTGACCATTCTGAAGCAGACATTATGTAAACAGGTAAGAGTGGATGCTTTGCTTGAAAAGACAATAGTGAAGAATAGGTAGTGAAATTCTGTAGAATTAAGTGGGGCTCCTGGGTGTGAAGGTCAGGGATGATTTGGAGTGGCTGCAGGGCATTTTGAAAGATAGGTCCAGAAAAATATGTAGAGTGGCTCTCTTACTTCAAGGTTGTGTGACAGAGTATATAAGAGGTGTTTGGGAGATAAATTGGGAAAGGTTTATTAAAGCAGGTCACACACAAACACTTTAAAACACAGAATTTTTGCAGAAGCTTTTGCAAGAGTGCTCAGACTGTTGTTTGCAAAAGGGCAACAAATGTAACAACATTCAAGGCCGCTTTGTCTGGAAAACAGAACTTTCTGTCTGGAGGGTGTAGTGCGTCGAATGACTCAAAGACTTTTTGTCTCAAGCAGAGGATTTTATTAACAAAAGACTGGAGCGTAATATATTGAGGTCAACCAGTTCAGATTGACCTGGGTCTGTTTAGGGGCAGCCCTTAATGACCTGCCAGTGGGTGTGGCTACGGCTCTCAGCCAATCACTATCGCTATGTGTAAATATATACAGTGGTGATAGGATCCCATACTATCCCAGAGTCATGTGATCATTGCAGGCAGAGAGCAGGTAAAAAGCAGGCTTTCCTCTCAGAGAGGAGGGAGTGAGAGAGAGGAGAGACAGACATCGGTTCCAAAGGGACAAGTTGGCAAGCTTTGGAAGATAGCCTAGTCAAAGGAGAGGACTGGCTGTCCAGTGTTTCCCTTGGAAAAGGAGGAACAGAAAGGAAATCTGTGGATGTCCTGGAACAAGAAAAACTATTTCTGAAAACCAACAAGAACCTTTCTGAGTGGTAGCCATTTACCTGTTAAGCACCAAGGCCTGGTGAACTTTGTTAATGTTAACTTCTGTGCACAGTATAAGCATTGCCTGCAACCAGTGAGATTGGACTGTGAACCAAAGAACTTTGCTGAACTTGCACACATATTACATACATCTGCACTTAGAATTAGAAGGGGGTTAAGTGAGTCAATAGAGATAAGTTAAAGTTTGATTCTATTTTCATGTTCCAAGATCATTAAAAGCAACTTTTGTTTAAGTAACCCTTTGTCATGGTGCATATCTATTGCTGCTGGTCTTTGGGTTCCTCTGGACTCGTAACAGTTGGTTAAAATCTGAAACCCACTGTCTGAAGGAGTGATGGAGACGGACACCAACAACACTTGAGCACTTAACTTGAAATGCCGTGTATCGGTTATGGGCTGAATGCTGGAAAATGGATTGGCAAAGATGGTACCTGATGTGCAACATGGACATGGTGGGCTGATGGGCCTGCTTGAGTCCTGAGAATGCACAAGATACTGGAGAGGTTGGCATAGCGGTTAGTGGAATGCTGTTCTGGTGCCAGCGATTTGAGTTTGAATCCACTGCTGTTTGTAAGGAGTTTGTACGTTCTCCTTGTGACTTGCATGGGTTTCCTCGGAGTGCTCAGGTTTCCTCCCACCCTTACAAATGGGGGGTGTAGGTCAATTGGGTGAAACAGGCTCATGGGCCGAAAGGGCCTGTTACTGTACTGCGTGTCTTTTTTTTTAAAGAGTTCCAAAGGGACTTGAGAGACTTAGCGCAGCATTCCCTAAAAGTTAATTTGCAGGTTTACTCGGTAGTAAGGAAGGCAAATGCAATGTTGGGAATCATTCCCCCATTTGGGATTGGTAATCCAGGTGGAGGTCAAATGTGATGGATGGTGACAATGGATTGGCAGTTGCCAGTCAAAGGGGGATCTTAAAAAAAAACAAGGGTTCTATTAAATGAGTCCTACAGGATGGAGTGGATGATAAGTGGAATATGATGTAGGTGAGAATGGTGGTATAAAGAGTAGATAGAACCAAAAGTCACTGTAAATGTGTGGAAAAGAAAAAGTGTATATCATGGCTATTGTGATTTATGGTGTGAAAAATAAAAAATTTAAAAAAAAAAAAAAAAAAAAGAGTAGATAGAACCAAGGTGGGGGAGACAGAGTGGAAGAATTCTGTGGTGATTTGGGGGTGGAGGGGAAAGGAACAAAAGGGAGGGTGGAATGAGAATGGATGGAAAAGGGAACAAAAAGAAGGAAATGGGGAATGGCACAAGGGGTACAGAAGTAGAGAGAGGGAACATTACCTGAAATTAGAAAAGTTCTACATGAAAACCATTGGGCTGTAGACTAGTTAGGCAAATTATGAGGTAGAATATGAGAATAAATGCCAACATTGGATTTGCCTTCCTTATTACTAACTCAACCAGCAAGTTAACTTTTAGGAAATTCTGCACTGGAACTCCTTTGGATCTCTTTTTTTTTAAATAAAAAAGACATATAGCAAGGTAACAGGCTTTCCTCTTGTACAAGACATTGGTGTGGCCAAATTTGGTGTACAGTTTTGATCACCTAACTACAGGAATAATATCAATATGATAGAGTGCAGACAAAATTTATTAGGATGTTGCTGAGACTTCAGGAACTGAGTTACATGGAAAGGTAAAATCTGGAGCATAGAAGAATGAGGGGAGATTTGATGGAGGTATACAAGATTATGATGGGTATAGACAGAGTAAATGCAAGTAGGCTATCTTTACTGAGATTAGATGAGATAAGAGGATTAAGGGTGAAAGAGGAAAAGTTTAAGGGGAACATTAGGGGAAACTTCTTCTCACGTAGTATTGGGAGTATGGAACAAGCTGCCAGCTGAAATGGTGAATGTGGGCTCAATTTAAGAAATTTAGGACAGGTACATGGATGGGAGGGTTATTGGGGTGTATGGACTGGGTGCAGGGACTAGGCAGAATAATAGTTTGGCACAGACTAGAAGGGCTTGTTTTGTGCTGTAATGTCCTACACTTTTTTTTGTTGGCCCTCATTTTGGCAGTGAAGTCCAACCAGGACAAGACAAACAGGAGGGTTTGGGCATGCAACTGGGAACTCATTGTGTACAGAGTATAGATGCTCTGTGAAATGGTCCCTAGATCTTTGACCTCACTGATGTAGAGGAGGCTACATCAGGAGCACTTTCAGGGTGGCACGGTTGATGTAGCAGTTAGTGCAACACTGTTACAAGACCAATGATTGGGACTGGGGTTCGAAACCCATACTGTTTTTAAGAATTTTGTACATTAGGTTAATTTGTTATAATTGGGCCTGTTACCGTGCTGTATATCCAAATTTAAATAAATTTTAAAATCCAGCAAAAGGTTGAGAGGAGGTCCACATGAATCTTTGCCTCACATGGAAGGGCTGTTTAGGATCCTAGATGGTAGTGATACAGGCCCAGAGGACCCCAAAACCCAGCAGCAATAGGTATTCACCAAGACAAATGGTTACTTAAACAAAAGTTGCTTTTAATGATCTTTAAACATGAAAATAGGATCAAACTTTAACTTATCACTATTAACTAACCTAACCCCCTTCTAATACTAAGCACACGTGTATGCAATATGTGTATAATTTCAGAAAAGTTATTTGATTCACAGTCCAATCTCACTTCTCATTCCTCCAAGTTCACTGGTTGCAGACAATTCTTATACTGTGCACAGAATTTAACATTTATGAAGTTCACCAGGCTTTAGTGCTTGAAAGGTAAATGCTTATCACTCAGGAAGGTTCTTGTTGTTTTCAGAGAGATTTTGTTTACTGGACACCCACAACAGACACTTCAGTGTCTTGCCGAAGAAACTTGCCCCATCAGTGTTTTCCAGATGTTAACCTCTTTCTTTCAGGTCACCAGAGTTCCTTTTTGTTTTTCTTATTTCAAGTGAAATATTAGGCAGCCAGTCCTCTCCTCTTGAATGGACCACAAGGGCTTTGACCAGGCTGAACTAAAAACTCACAACCCATCTTCCAAATGGGGTTTTTCCACAAGCTTGCCAGCTTGTTCTGTTCCAGTCCCAGCTGCTGCTGCTGACTGTAACACTGCAGAACTAATCTCTCTCTCTCTGAGAAAAGCCTGTTTTTATTTCTCTGCTTTCAAAACCACATGACCCTCTTAGAACAGCAAGTTAGACTCCAGAAAACCTGTGGTTCTGAGTTCTTTCATCTGTTGCCTTTTTGTAAACAACAATCCATTAGTGAAGTCTCTTGGGCACTCTCCAAAGCTTTTGCAAAGGCTCTTGGAGCCAGAATGTCTAGCTTGAGCACAGCTCCAGTATTTTAAATAAAATCTGTTTTAAAGTGTTGGTATGTGACCTACGCTTTATATATAAAAAAAAACTTCCCCAATTTATCTCCCCAAAACATATCTATAATCTGTCACAGAGGAGATGGGGGAGGTTTAAGAGGAGTTGTTGCATTCCTTGCATTTGCAGGGGAAATATCAGGCATTAGAGAGGTAGGTGGGAAGGGATGAGCAGACAAAGGAGTCATGGAGAGAGCAATCCCCTGCAAAAGTTGGGATGGGATCTGGTGGTGGGGACTAGTTGAAGCTGGCAGAAATGACAGGATGATGTGTTGAATGTGGAGGCTAGTGAGGTGTAAGGTGAGGACAAGAGAACCCTATTCCTGTTCTGTTTGGAATGGGGGTGGGTGTAAGAGCCAGAGCTATTGATTACCAAAGAGGGCAAACTACGTTACTTGAAAAAGGATGTTTTGGATGTCCTGGAATGGAAGAGTTCCTCTTGAGAGCATATGCAGTGAAGGCAGAGAATTTGGGAGAAAGAGATGGTGGGAGGAGGTATAGTTGAGACACCTGTAGGAGCCTTCACTGCATCCCCCACCACCGTTGTCAGACTAATAATTGGAAATAGTGAGTCAGAATACAAGATGGAGATTTAGGTGCCAGAAGAAAATTCTTGCTCTTGGCATCATCACACCCATGGAGCTGATTGCAGATTTAGGAAGGGGAAGCCATGAGATCCTGCCCACACTGATGGGACTCAGGTAGAGAGTGCTTGAACCTTAGTGTTCCTGGGAGGCTGTATCTCCGAAGATTTCTGGAACTAGCACATTGAGGTACCTGTGAAGAAGGCACACTAATGCATTGTGCTTTCTAAGAAGTCTGACAAGATTTGAATGTCTGACATGGTTTGAATGAGCTTTGCAATAAGACTAGTCGATAAGCTTTGTTGGTCTCTTAATTGTCCATTTACAAATCAGTTCAACGTCGACGGACACTGGCTCGATTTCGATCAGAAAGCAGAATGTGACACTGGCATTAAAGAACAACAGATGCGTATCTTGAAGTTCTTTTGTCAGATGAAGGTTCTTTGGGCTCAGGAGTTCAATATTGGGTGGGTGAGGTAAGGACAGTGGTGCCCCCTTTCAAGTGGCACGCAGGGCATGTGCCATGGCTGCCGCCATTTCCTAGATACGCCTACAACTGCACTCCAAGCAAAAGTAAAACCAAAGTCTGCAGACACTGGTTGAAGTAAAAACAAACCTGGAGAAACTCAGCAGTGTACTTTATGTAAAAGATAAAGATGCATAACCAACATTTTGGCTTGAGCAATTCATCAAGGTATGAAAAAATGTGGGCAGGCACCTGAACAAAATGGCAGAGGAGCAGCATGGTCCCAAAGCAGGAGGTAATAGGTGGATAAGGGAGGGAGGGCACATCAGTAAGGAGGGATGGCTCTGTGAATGGAGAGGGAAGGGCATAGAAAGCTGGAAGAAAGAAGACAAAGGTGAAAGGAGGGAGAATGAAAGGTAGGCTAGCAGAAACCATACAAGTCAATTTTAATACTTTTAAGCTCTTGCAGCAAGAGATCTCCAGGAGAGAGGAAAAAAACTCAGTGATTGTTCTCGCACTCTTAGCAGAAAAAAAGTAACATTACCAATTAAAGGATTCTCTGACCTGTGTTATTCTAAGAGGAATCCAAATAGCAGAGCTCGCAGCATCTGAACAGTGCCCCATACAATGGCACAAATAGTGGAGATGCTCTCTCCCAGCAGGAGAATTCTGGGTGCTGTTGTGGAGATCAGAATCAGGATTTATTGTCATAAGCAGGTCACAAAATTTATTGTTTTGCAGCATCACCATCCAAACATTTCTATAAACCACATTTGAAAATAAAAATTGTGCAATAAAAAGACAGTGAGGTAGTGTCTGTGGTTCATTGTTCATTCAGATAGCAGAGGGGAAGAAGGTGTCCTTGTGCCATGAAGTGCTTGTCTTTGGGCTCCTGTACTCTTTTTTCCGATGGTAAGAGTGAAAGCCTGGGTGGTGGTAGAGGCTGCTTTCTTAAGACACCACCTCTTGTAGATGTCCTCGATGGAGTAATGTCCAACTGAGTTAACAACCCTCTGGAGATTTTTCCTGTCCTGAGCTTTGGCACATGCTTCCCGTGTACATCCTTTGGCTGTTCCAGTTTCTTTTCACATCCCAAAGACCAGTTTGTTGGTGGGTTCATTGTAAAATTGTCCCTAGCATGAAGGTGGGATTAATGTAAAACTAGTGAAAAGGGGCGTTTGATGGATGGCTGAGACTCGGTGGGTCAAAGGGCTTGTTTCACTGGGACTCTAATCACTCCCTTGTTGAACCAATGTCCCACCTGTGGCAGACCCTGCATGGGACTCTTGGGGTCGTCTCAGGATCCATGGGGCTGGTGTAGAAAGGGATCATCTCCCTCTCAAGAGACTGCCTGAGAAGCCCTCCTCTGCCCAGCCCCACACAATGCAGCGCAATGCACACTCACAGCAGCAGCTCTCCCATCAACCTGTCAATCACATGACCCTCCGCTCGAGGACTGCTCGGGAACAAGCCAATCAACGCAGGTCAAACGGCTGCCTCTCCATCACGCCCCGTCAGCCAATCAGCAAGAGGCCGAGCCAAAAATGCATCGGAGACGCCTCACACTGAAGCGCGAGCCAACCAATGGGCGGAGGTGTCGGCCAGGGCAAGTAGGCAGCCAATGGGAGAGGGGCTGGGAGGCGGGACTTCCCCTGGCTTCTCCGCTTCATACGGCGGTGCACGAGGGAGGGATGCTGCAGTGCAGCTGCGGCGGGCGGAGGCTGGCCGGGGTGCGGGGAGTGGAGGAGGCGAGAGCCTGATTCCGCGCACGCCCACCTCGCCACGACCCCCCCCTTCCTTCCTTTCTCCCCCCCCCCCCCCATAACAGCCCATTCGGCGGCCGGCGTCATGAGCCAACGGCAGTGGGGGCGCAGGAACCCCGAGACATGGACACGCGCGTTGCCCAGGCCCGCAGCCGCCCCGTCCTGCTGCTCACTTGCGGCCAGTAGCACCCCGATCTCGGCTTGACAGCTCCCTAGCAACCGCCGGCTGGCGCTGCCCGCGTGTGAAACGCTCTAATTTCGAAGGCTATATATCCCCCCCCCCCCCCCCCCCCCATTTCTTTTAAACACCACAGTTTGCAGGGGTCGGGTCAGTATGTTTGCAGTGAGGATTGTCACCGCCGATTACTATCTGTCCAGCCCACTGGCCGGTCTGGACGTTTGCTACTCTGAGTTCAGGCAGGCTGAGGTGACCAGGGTGCCCGTGGTTCGTATCTTCGGGCCAACACCTGCAGGTAGGTGGTCTTGTGGCAACTGTTGTGAAATGTTAACACTGCAGTGGTCCCCCCGCTGGGGCTGCAAACGGGTTCGGTGAGAGCGCTTGCCATTTTGTTAAAGCCCTCCCTGGTAAAAACACAGGCAGCCATGAAGCAACGGGGTTGTGTGCCTCTATTAATACATATCTGCTTAATGTTTGCATGGACACGAGTGGTCGTGTGCTCCCCTGCATCTTTTCTGATGCCAAGAGAGATTTGGTGGGGTCAGGAGGGGTGCTTTCGGATTTAATTGGTCTTGTATTTAACAAGAGGGATAAAATGGTCTTGATTTTTTTTTCTCTTTCCCCCCCCCTCCCCTCTCTTCTATCCGTCTGGGAAGCAGGGAATTGTTTAGATCTTTTATTAACTGTGCAGAAAATTCTCTTCCTCCCCGATCACCTTGTTGTAATTATCTCTCAGATCCAGCCTTGGGGAGCAGAACTAGCTGTATTCGCGTAGGAACTGTAATCCAATCTGTAGATCAATTGAGGTACAGTTTTGTTAACAGACTTTCACCATTTTTCGTGTCCAATTGCCCGGTTTACTGTGTGCCTATATTTTACCAGTCTAAGCAGCTAGTGCTGTTGTTAAAATGGCACTTCCATAGATGTTGGTAGTGCATTTACTGTCACCTATTGAAGTAGCAGTCCTCTCCAAGGAAATTTAATTTTTTAATACTTTCTGTCAAGATTAGTGCAGTTTTGATCAGGAGTATTTTTATGCAATAACTTTCTGAAAACTACAATATGGCATCTTTTATATTTGCTCTGGACAGTGTGCATTAGAATGAAAATATTTATTATAATTTTTTTAAATATTTAGTATTGACACTATTTTGGAAAAGTTCATCATGATTAATGTTGCTACCAAAGTTACAAGATTGATAACGTCCAACATGCAGTTGACGACATCAAGTGTTGAATAATACTCTTCCTCAGAAGAGATTTAAGTTATGCATTTGTGTGGGAATCTAGTAGATTCCAAGTAGGATTAATCAATTTGTTGGTTTTTTTTTCAAATTGGTTTTGCTCATACAATGGAAAAGTGCACTTTCAGTAAAAAGTATTTACAGCTTTTACTTTTTAAATTTCAAAACTTCACTTTTGAGCTTGTGTTTTTGGTTTGGTGTCATGTGGGTGTTTGAAATGGCAACTGGTACTGTATGAAGGTTGCTTCAAGATGTCTAGAAGTGATGGCTAAAGAATTTAATTTTTTTAAAAAGCCTTTTTACAATGGCTAATTTATGTTCAGCTACCTGTCTTAACCAGTTTTTAAAAAAAAATCTTATTACCTATGTAACATGAACAGTGTCCTGTAACTGTGAAAGCCATCCAAAATATATATTTATTTATTTTGATGATTTGATCTTTATGTAGTGTGCATTTTTTTTGAAGCACCATGGTCTGAGAGGTGCTGTTTCATCGGGTCATATGTGTACAGACTTATGATAACAAACTTGAACTATGTATCATTGCAAGATTTTTGTTTGCTGATATTTTCTCCAGGTGTCTTCAACCAGTTAAAGGGGCATCTGTTTGCCCAATTGCTTGTTTCAAGCTAAGTTGTCATTTCATGAAGTGTTCAGTACAAAACTCAATTGTGATGTAAACATTGTAGTTCAGTGCCCAGAGTGGATACCTTGAATGTTCAGCTGGATGGCTACTTGCATTGCATAATTGTAAACTTTTAGGATTTTTGGTTGTGTGCTTTAGTTTATGTGAAAATAATGTGGTGACAAAGTAGCATTTAGGTGTGTTTTCTTCGCCTAATTGGAAAATTCCTTTGTCACCCTTGCTGTCATGAAACTTTCTGCACCCCAACGAAGTTTGCATTCATTTCCTTTTTGTGTAGCTGCTCTCAAATGGTGAATTTTTAAAAACCTTTAACATTTGATACATGTAAACCATACAAGACATTCTCACAACCACATGATAATCATGAAATTTGGATTCTGTTATGTTGGAAACTGCATGATCAATTGGGAGACTATAGGAAAGAAGTTAAGAAGGGGAGGGGTTGTGGGGAGAAGAATGCATGTTATGTCAAGAGCCCCTTTTTATTTTGCAAAGTAAATATTACAGACTTTGATCATTTGTTTCTGCATTGTTTATTTAGAGGGAAATTCCTGGTCAGTTGATAGTAAACATAAATATACTTGCTTGCCAATTCCAGCAGATTTCACTGAGAAATTTGAATTTTGCTCTACAGGAAAGAGAAATGTCATGACTACTTGCAGTACAGTGATGCTATTGGAATCAGAATTTATTGTCATGAACAAGTCATGTAAGGCATCATCCTGCAAACATTCATATTATAACCATCTTACAACATTTAAAAAAATTCAATTAAGGCAGTATCTTTGGTTCAGTGATTATTCAGCAATTTGATGGTGGCAGGGAAGAAGCTGTCCTTGTGCTGTTGAGTGATCATCTTTAGGCTCTAGTATTTCCAATGGTAGCAGAGTAAAGAAGGAAGACCTGAGTGGTGGGGGTCTTTAGGATAGAGGCTGCTTTGAGTTGGTGTACCCAGCAGTGATGCAACCAGCAGAATGCTCTCTGCGGAACACCTGTAGAAGTTTTATGAGTCTTCGATGATGTATCGAATCTCCTCAGACACCTCACGAAGTATAGCCTCTGGTGAACCTTCTTTGTGATTGCATCAACGTGGACGCTCCAGGACAGATCCTCAGAGATGTTGACACCCTGGAATTTGAGGTTCTTGATTCTCTCCACTGCTGAGCCCTTGATGAGGACTGGGTTGTGTTCCCCTGATTTCCTCCTGGTTCACAATCATCTCCTTGGTTTCGCTGACATTAAATGCAAAGTTGTTGTCCCTGATGGGGCAAGTTTTGTCAGCAAGACACTGAGGTGACTGATGGAAGTACATCGGTTGTGGATGTCCTGGAACAACTCGTCTCTCTCTGAAAACCAACAAGAACCTTCCTGAGCGGTACCCATTTACCTTTTGAGCACCAAAGACTCGTGAACTTTATACATGTTAAATTCTGTGCACAGTCAAAGAATTGTTTGCAACCAATGAACTTGGAGGAGTGAGAAGTGAGATTGGGCTGTGAACCAAAGAACCTTTTGGAACTTGCATACAAATATGTTTAGAATTAGAAGGGGGTTAAGTTAATAATAGATAAGTTAAAGTTTGATTCTGTTTTCATATTTAAAGATAATTAAAAGCAACTTTTGTTTAAGTAACTATTTGTCTTGGTGAATATCTACTGCTGCTGGGTTTATGGGTCCTCTGGGCTTGTAACAGCACACACTCAACCTCATAAGTCTTGATGAAGTCGGTGACACCTGTTGCATATTCATTCAAGTCTATGGATGAGTTCTTGAATATGTTCCAGTCCACCAATTTCAAAGCAGCCTTGCAGATGCTCCTCCACCTCCCTTGACCATACTTTTTCCATCTTCTTCACTGGTGGTGTGATCTTCAGTCTCTGCTTGTCTGCTGGGAGTAGAAGTACAGCCAGGTGATCAGACTTAACATGCTTGAGTAATTCAGGTCATCGCTGCAATCAGTTGACTATGGGACATTTCTGTACCTTCCTGGTCTAGTTCAAAGATTTGACTTGCAGTTCCATAATTAGAAGTTGCTAGTGTGATATCCCTTTGGAGAGAACGTTGTTCATAAGAAGACCAAGGATCAAACAACTCTCAGAATCTGAATTTATTGTCATGAGCATGTCACAGAATTTGTTGTTTGCATCACTGTGCAAATATTCATATAAACCACCTTACAACAATAAATAAAAATAGTGTACGAAATGCTAAAGAAAGACAATATCTTTAGTTAATTAATTGTTTAGGAATCTGATGGCAACTGGGTAGAAGCTGCCCTTATGCTGCTGAATGCTAATCTTTGGGGCTCCTGTACCTGTTTTCCTAATGGTAGTAGAGTGAAGAAGCCATGGCCTGGGTGGTTTGGTCCTTGAGGCTAGAGACTGCTTTCTTAAGTCACCACCTCTTGTACATGTCCTCAATGAAGTGATGACTGGTGCCCGTGATGTTGCAGGCTGAGTTGACAACCCTCTGGAGTTTTTTCCTATCCCAAGCATTGGTCCTTCCGTACCTCCGTGATGTAACCAGCTGGAATGCTCTTCGGTACACCTGTAGAAGTTTTCTAGAGTCTTTGGTAACATACCGAATCTGCTCAAACACCTCACAATGTATAGCTGCTGGTGAGCCTTCTTTGGGATTGTGTTGACATAGAGGCTCCAGGGCAGATCCTTGGAGATGTTAACACCCAGGAATTGACCCTCTCTACTCTCAATGAGGACTGGATAGTGTTCTCCTGACTTCCTCCTGAAGTCCACAATCATCTCCTTGGTTTCTATTGTTTGTCGATATGACAATTTTTTCCATTGTTTGACACATTGTGTATGGGACCACTTACTTGCTCTGATTAGGGAACACTTGAAATCAAGCAGACAAGTAAAGTCGGCCTCAGTACCTCTGAGCCAAGTGGTCACCTATACAGCCCAGTGAACCAAATACTATATATCTTGGCATACGAGTCGAGTCAAGAAACCCAAAAAGTACTCTTAAGAATGGGTGTTGACTTGTACACTGAAATATATGGTATTGTTATGGGCCCAGAGGACCCCAAAACCCAGCAACAATAAAAAATCACCAAGACAAATGGTCACTTACAAAAGTTACTTTTAATTATCTTTAAACATGAAAACAGGTTAAAACTTTAACTTATTACTATTAATTTAACCCCCTTCTAATTCTAAGCGGAAATATGTGTGTAAGTTCAGAAAAGTTCTTTGGTTCACAGTGCAATCTCACTTCTCACTCCTCCAAGTTCACCGGTACCAGGCAATTCTTATGCTGGCAACAGAATTTAACATTTATGAATTTTCACCAGGCTCTGGTGCTTAAATGGTTACTGCTCTGGAAGGTTCTTGTCAGTTTCAGAGAGAGATCCGTTGCTCGTTGGACACTCACAAACTGATTTACTTCCATCAGTCACTTCAGTGTCTTGCTGAAGAAACTTTCCCCATCAGGGTTTTCCAAGTGATAACCTCTTTTTCCAGGTCACCACCAAGTTCCTTTTGTTTCCCTTATTTCAGGTGAAACACTCTAGCCAGTCATTTCCTCTTGTAAGGACCACAAGGATTTTTCAATAGGCTGAACTCACAACCCGTCTTCAAAATGGGGTTTCATCAAGCTTCCAAAACCCAATGCAGAAGTCGTATCTCTCTCTCTCTCTCTCTCTCTCTCTCTCTCTCTCTCTCTCTCTCTCTCTCTCTCTCAGAAAGGCTGTTAGGCCTTTTTTTTCTCTCTCTCTGCTTGCAAAACCACATGAGCTTCCTTCAGGGCTCCAGACCCAGTCTCTGAAAGATCTTATCAGCCTTTGAGAGTGAACTGTTTCATTTACACCTGATTTTGAAGTTCCTTAAAGCATTTCCAAAATAGTTTTTGCAAAATCACTAGTACCTCAATCTCTCACTTTCAGCAAAGCTCTTGCATTTTAAATGAAATGTGGTGTTACTCTGTGGTGACCTACACTAAACCCCCCCCCAATCTATCTTTAAAAAAAAACCATATAAAATATAATATACCTCATCACAGTCCCTTCTTTTCCACTCTCCCTACTCAATTTCTTTGAGATTTCCCCACTTAATCAGAGAATTTGATTCTCAGGAAACGTCCCTGTTCAATTGGAAAGACAGCCTCTCAGTATTCCAAAGCTGCTATCATCCATCTGGCATAAAATGGCCAACTGTTTTCAGAGATGTGTCAAGTTACTCAATCTCAGCAAACTGCAAGCCAGATTTGTCTCTTTAAACTATCATTTCAGTCAATTGCAAATGTGATGCTTTTTCTTAGCAGTCCTGTAAATGTAATCACTGAATTAATACTGTATTTTTAAAAGCCAAATGCAATCAGTTTCTGACTGCTCTCTTCCCACTCCGTCCAGTTACTCTCCAATGGACTGTCCAATTTCCTGACCTAAAACTAGACCTTTTCCTTCTGAAGTCATTATACCCTTTTTTGGCATCAATGAAAGCTGAAATTGATGATCAATTACAGTAATTAATGGATTTGTTTGGGACTGTAACAAAAGTTACCCCTTGTTCATTCCCTGTATCTTTTCTAGGCTTGACATTGACAAAGAAAATAGTAAGGTGAGTCAAAAAGTGTTGTCTAACTGCAAAATGCAATGTAAGTAGAGTAGTTGGGAATCGGCACTTGATTCAGTAACATTACAAATAGATAAATATTGCTATATCACCTTGTTTAATGTAAACAAAATATGTGCTCCCTCTGCATTTTTTATTGGCAGTTGGTCAAGGCTTTGAGTCTATTTTTATCTGCGTTCCCAAGCAGCAAGGAAGGTTTGTCAGTGAACCTTCTAATACTAGAGGTACAAATCTGGACAGATGGGCGGCACGTTTAGTGCAACAGTCTGACAGAACTAGCGACCGGGGTTGGAATCTGGCACTATCTATAAGGAGCTTTTGCATTCTCCCCATATGTGGATGAGTTTCCTCCCACCTTCAAAAACATATAGTGTTTATAGATTAATTGGGCGGCATGGGCTTGTGGGCCGAAACGGCCTGCTACCATGCTGAATGTCTAAGTTTAAAATTGTAAGACTTGAGTAGGAAAAGAATTTCCGGAGAAATTCAGTAGGCAGCTACATAGTCAGTCAATATTTTAAGATGAAACCCTTTATCACGAATAAGATTTTTTAAAAAAAGTAAAATTGTATATAAAGGGGGAAAGGTAGGGGAAGGGTCAAGAAGTGATGAGACAGAAAGTGTGAGAGGTGAAGGGACAGGTAGAAAGAGATCATTTGGGGTAACAAAAATGAGAGAATGAGTACAGGAGTTAGTTGGTAGGAGATGGAAATAATGGGATTACATGGAATTAGAAAGCTGTTGCATTTCGGGATGTCCAGGAGGAATATGATGAGTTGTTCCTCAAGTTTACCTTTGATGGATGAAGCTAAAGACCGTCGGCTCATCGTAGGAATGGTTAGAGAACATAGGTGTTTGGCAAACCAGTTCCCCAATCTTCATTTAGTCTCAACAATGCAGATGCCTCATTGAATACACCACATGCTATAGATTAGGTTGGATGATGTGCATGCAAAGCTCTGCCTTGCCCGGAAGGTCTGTTTGTGGTTTTGGAGGGAGGAGAGTGAGATGTTTTGCACTTTCTGGATCTACAGTGGGAAATGCCTTGGGGGGTGGAAGCATGGGTGAGGAAGTAAGAATGTATTGGAGCAGAGTTTCTCAACATTTTTTCCCCCACTATCTACTCCAGCTATCTGCCGGGACATGTGGATGCCAAATAAAAATGGGGAAAGAAATTCAGCAGAAGCAGAAGATTACACACACATCTGCGGTGGCACTAATTTATTGACTTGGTGAATCGGCAGGATCAATGCCCCAGACCTGTCTCGTATTCTTAGTACGAATGAAAGCTAATTTCCAAAGGACGGAATGATAACTCTTGATATTGGGAGATGTGTCTAAGTGGTGTGACAGATTATGTTATAGTTTATATTGTACATAGATATGTTTTAAAGGAGATGAATTGTGGCAGGTTTTTAGTTAGGTCACAAACAGATGCAAACACTTTGAAACAGATCTCATTTAAAATGCCAGAGCTCTGCTCAAGCCAGACAGTCCAGGCTCTGGGTGTCTTTGCAAAAACTTTGAAGAAGGACTTCACAAGTAGGTGTTAATTGGACATGCTGTGGAGGAATGGATTATTGTTTTGGAAAGCAAGAGATGAATGAACTCAGAAAATTAGGTCCGGTGCCGCAGTCTGAATACAGTTTGCTCTTTTAAGAGGGTCCTATGGTTTTCTGTGTGTGTGTGAGAGAGTGAGAATGTTCAGTTCTACAGTTCACCAGCTAGAACTGGAACATGACAAGCTGGCAAGCTTGTGGAAAAAAAACATTTTGAAGATTGCTTGTGAGTTCTTAGTTCAACCTGGTCAAATCCCTTGAGGTCCATACAAGAGAAGATGGCTGGCTGTATGATGTTTTACTTGAAATAAGAGAAGCAAAAAGGAACTCTGTGGTGACCTGAATGAAAGACGTTATCATCTGGAAAACACAGTTTCTTTGGCAAGACACTGAAGTGGTTGGTTACAAGGAATCAGTTGTGGGTGTCCAGTAACAACCAAATCTCTCTCTCTGAAAACCAACAAGAACCTTCCTGAGCGGTAAGCATTTACCTTTCAAGCACCAAAGCCTAGTGAACTTCATAAATGTTAAATTCTGCGCACAGTACAAGAATTGCCTGCAACCAGTGAACTTGGAGGAATGAGAAGTGAGATTGGATTGTGAATCAAAGAACTTTTCTGAACTTACACACACATTACATACACATGCACTTAGAATTAGAAGGGGGTTAAGTTGGTTTAGTTAATAGAGATAAGTTAAAGTGTGATTCTGTTTTCATGTTTAAAGATAATTAAAGTCAACTTTTGTTTAAGTAACCATTTGTCTTGGTGAATTTCCATTGCTGCTGGGGTTTGGGGGTCCTCTGGGCTCAACAGTGGCATTGTTGAAATACTAAACTTTTGAGTCTAATGGAAATAGTGTTGAAACCTCTCTTGCTGGAGTCACACGTTGGTGGGTTGTGGTAGTTACGGACTATTCATCTACATCATAAGACATAGATGGCATTCACTCGAGTAGCATTTTAGTCCTGACCAACTTTAGTATTTTACCAATTACCTTCTTTTCGTTATAACATCAGAAATGGAGATTGTTTTGCACTATTATCATTTGATGAATCTATCCACAGGACTTTTGGAAGGATTACAAGATTGTCCAGAAGGAATATAATGTGTTATTCCTCAAGTTTATGTTTGGCCTTACCCTGACAATGGATGAGGCCAAAGATAAACATGCCATTGTAGGAATGGGCAGTAAGTTGAAATGGTTGACTGCATCAATGTAGGTTTTTGGCAAAGCAGTTGTCTAATCTTCATTTAGTCTCAACAATGCAGAGGCCACATTGGGTCCACCAAATGCAGTAGATTAGGTTGGACGATGTGTATGTAAAGCTCTACCTTACCTAGAAGGTCTGTTTGTGGCTTGGATGGAGGTGAGGGAGGAGATGCAAGGACAAGTTTTGCACTTTTGGGTTTACAGTGGGAAATGTCGAATGGAGTGGAAGGGTGGGTGGGGAGATATGAATACGTATAGGAGAGATGCAAGCAATAACCATTCCTAATGAATGTCTAACCATGTGGCTCTTCTCACATCCTTCTCTCTGCAATAATATTCAGTAGGATAAACCACTCAAAGTCGGCTTCCTTTCTCAGGCATCAACTCTCATATTAAATTTATCCAGTTCCAATGTGTAGTGTAGGCTATATTCTTTGGCTTTTGAAACCAAACTTGTAATTCATAGAACCTTTGTCAGGAGGAGGAGAGTGAGTGTCAAGATCACTGTGTGGCAGAGAGCCAATGAGAAGGTCAGAGAAGTTTAGCTGGTTGGTATTTGGGGAGTTGAAGAATGCAATGTTGTGTCTAGTGAGTAATAAAAAGAAAGCCGACTTCATGGGGTCCTGAAAGAAACAAGTGTATACTTTATTTGTAAGCTGTGGTAAATCCATGCCATTGCAAGTGGTGACTTTGAGTTTACAGTTGCCTTCTTACAGGAGCAATTGAGGAGGTTGAACTAAAGATTCCCCCACTTTTTATTAATGATGCACCAGCATGGTTTTTGACTCTCGAAGTGTGTTCGTCTGCCCTCAGTGCAATGAATCAGAAGAGGAAGCAAGGTTTACTTTTGGCGTGTCTTCCAGAGCAGATTGTCTGTGAAGTGGAGGATGTCTTAGTGGATCTGGATGGTAATCTCCCATACATGCTTGAAGTGGCTATTCTGCGGCATACTCCGCCACCCAGGGAGAATCGTATTGCCCAATTACTAGCTGATGACAGCCTAGGCGATAGGCAACCATCTAGATGTTGAGAAGGTGGCGCCGGCTGGCTGGAACAGATCTTAGCGAAGGCAGTTTTTGGAAACTGGCTTCTTCAATATTTACCTTGCCGTGTTCAAGAGTATTTGATGAGCGTTTTGATTGTTCACCCTTGATCAGTTGGCGGATCATGCCGACCTCATCATGTCCACGACCTCTGCATTGATGATAGAAGGATTGGCTTCTTTCCCTAATCAACAGGAGAAAATGGAACTGAAACAGCTGCTTACTATGGTATGCATTGTGAAGCACCAGCACCATGTCAGCCAAAGGAAGTGTCAGCACCTTATTAATTGAAGATAACTGAAATGGAGCAGTAAATGACAGTACACAGATCCAGGCTTTGGGCATGCAGCGGAATTCCTTCTGCCGACCTGGTTGGAATTGTAGTGGTCAAGAACGTGGTAGAGGTGACGGACGGCGTATTTATTGGAGGCATCAGAGATTTGGTGCTGCTGCCTGGTCCTGTCAGCCACCTTGCGACTTCTACAAGTGGCAGCCAGGAAACGACCAGGTCCGGCTGTAGAGGCAACTGCTGCCCATAGGCTCGTCAGCTGCCATCTTTTCCTCAGACTGTCTCTCGGATGATGAATTTCATGTGGATTCCAGTGCAGAGATTTCACTGGTCCCTCCAATCACAGAGGAATTCAGACACCCCAATATGTCTTTTGTTCTTTCAGCAGGTCAAAGATTCTTGTATTCCGATATATAGCCAGAGGTCATTCACGTTGGATTTTGATCTCATTAAACATTTTTAGTGGGTTTTCACGGATGCCAACATGGCAAATTCAATTTTGGAAGCTGATTTATTGTTACATGTTTCTTTGGATTAAAAAAATCACTGCGTCATGGGCCAAGTGAGTACGCAAGTGAGCTGCATCTGTCATTCCTCCAATGTCATCAGCATTCAAGCTAGCTCCTGCCCTTTCCAAGCCTTAAGTATTTTCCTCACATAGTGATCCCGTCGTATCGTCACACAAACAATAAACATGCAGTAACCCACCATATAGTGACTCAGGAACCTCTGGTGGTAGCACACGCTCGTAAATTACCCCTGGACCACCATTAATTCCTGAAAATAGAAATTGACCACATGCAAGAGTCGGGTATAGTCCACAAATCTGACAGCTGCTGGGCTTCATATGGTTCCAAAAATATCTCCTGGGGATTGGTGGCCTTTTGGTGATCATCATGCCCTGAACAATTCTACAGTGCCTGACCGATAAAGCATCCCCAATTTACAAGACCTTTCAGCAAACCTCCAGGGCAAATGTGTATTTGCGAAAATGGGTCTAGTATGTGCTTACTGTCAGACTCCAGTTGTGCCTCTTGATGGTCAGAGGAGTTTAGCTGGGTGGTGTTTGGGAAGTTGAAGAATGCAATGTGTACCTGGTGAATAATAAAAAGAAAATCAACTTCATGGTGAGATGAAAGAAACTAGTGAGTGTATTTTCGTTTGTAAGCTGTGTTAAATCAGTGATGTTACAACACCAAGAGGACAAACTTTAAGGCTTTTCTCAAGCATCCTTGAAAATGTAAATTTCTTATCAATTTTCCCCATCTTTGCTCACAACTAAAAAATATATTGGAAGGTACTAGGAACATGGGTACTTTTTGGGAGTACCTGGAAGAGTAGTTTAAATTGGTAGGAGTGAATAATTCTCCAAATTATTCCCTCTTGCTGTTGATCCTGCTTCAAATGCATGGTTGAGAGATGCTGCTGCTGTCAAGGTAAAGATGAGCTGTTAATTCTAGGCTGAAGAAAAACAAACTTCAGAAGCTGGAGTTGTAAGCAAACATTGAGAAACTGGAGAACTTGGCAAATCAGGTAGCATCCATGAAGAAAAATGGTCAATCAAATGTTTTAAGTTGGTGTGCCTTTTTAGTCTAGTGCTCTCAACATACCCTTCTGTATTAGTGAAGCCAAACGGCACGGTTGGCGTAGCAGTTAACGCAACGCCATGCTGTCTGTAGGGTGTTTGTAAATTCTCCCAATATCTGTGTGGGTTTTCACCAGGGGCTCTGGTTTCTTCCCATGCTTCAAAAAAAATGGAGTGCAAATTGGGCAGCACGGATTTGTGGAGCTGAATTGGCCTATTACAGTACTGTATGTCTAAATTTTTTTTAAAAATTAAAAGTGCAAATTGGTCACCAATTTGAGCATGTGGTCTCTGTCCGCAGGGGCCCGTTGGAACTCCCCCCTTCCAAAGGTTTCAATTTCTTTGGCCATCCCGACACTGACCCAAGTATTTTCAGCCAAGTCCATCGCCAGGGTGAGACGAAACATGAATTTTGTGCTTGGCTACCCTGAAACCCAGCTGCATGAACATTGAAATTTCCAATCTCGGTTACACTTTCTTTTGATTTGAGCTGCTCCTGTGTTTTTTCTCTCCAGCCTTTCTTCCCAAAAGGATCTCTTCCTATACTGCTCTTTCCACCCTCCCACAATTTTGTCTGGTATCCTATTACCTCTTGTCCCTCCAATTCCTTTTGTTTTAAAGGCTTGGTATTTCTCCTTCCCTTCCTAGTCACAAAAAAAAATTTCATCCCAAAATACCAACTGCCCATTTCTCTCCATAGATGCCGTCTGATCTTCTGAGTTCCTTCAGTTTCTCACTATTTGCTCAAAATTTGAGGCTACCTTTGTTTTGATTGGTAAATTTCACCCGAGGCCACTTGGTAGCACATTTATTTCTGTTAGAATATTGTGTAGTTGTCTGCTCAAGTGACTTTTATTATCAAAACATAGGCCAGGTTAGCACAGCAGCAGAAAGGTAATGTTGGAGGCCTCATCTTCTCTCCAAGCACGTGAGCCATTATTTTGAAGAATTATCTCTGGTGACCTCGTCTCTATCTGTATAAATAAGAAATTCTGATGGGAGCAAGTTGAAAACTGTCAGTTATTTCAGAAGCTTTTGGGACATGCAGAAGCAATGTAAGTACTTGTGTAAATCACTGAAGAATGCATGCACCTAACCTGCTTTTGCATTCGTATGTCGATCTAGTTGTCCTGGAGCAGTGGTGAAATTGAGGTGTTCATAATGGGAGACTTGGCAATAGTGCTATTGGTGTAGAATTGAAAGTTGGTGGAGATACTGATCCTGTGGGTCTAAATGTAGCCATGGTTATGACTGAACTTGCAACCAGTAGATTGCCAGTCTGAGCACAAAGTAATCAGCTAACTTTAAGGGTTTTATTTTCATGAATTTTTCTGGGAGGAGTTGGAAGTTTTGTCTTGATTCCAGACAGGACATCTTTCAGCTGGACAGGTGTTCATTGGGGTGGGAGAAAATACTAAGCAAAAGGGGCTTCTGCCTATCAAACTGCCCCTTGTGCATTTGCTTATTTTCCCAATCCACCTTCTGCAATGCCCTACCTGTCCACCGGCTTGAAACAGCTACCATGTTAATCTATACTGCTCAGATCCTAATGTTTGCTTTATCTCAAGGATGGAGCATCCAGGATGAGGGACTGTGAATGCACCTGTCAGCAGGCTGGCATGCGTGTCCATTTATTTCGATCTTGAATAATATTGGCTTCCCTTGTCACTTAATCAGGATCTAGTCATCCATTAACCATATAGCTTGCATATATCGACTTAAGTCACGTTAAAAGCCATACATAGAAATCTGCTTTCAATGTGGAAATTAGTGGTTTAATGTCAGGATCCTTGTGATGACCCCCTACTGG
This sequence comes from Narcine bancroftii, assembly GCF_036971445.1. Classification (NCBI taxonomy): domain Eukaryota; kingdom Metazoa; phylum Chordata; class Chondrichthyes; order Torpediniformes; family Narcinidae; genus Narcine; species Narcine bancroftii. The sequence goes on along the minus strand of NC_091474.1, from coordinate 228,292,100 downwards.
GTCCAGTTGATCTTCATTATCTTCACCCAGGAACTGTGAAACTTTGTTGTTATCACTGCCCTGAGTACAACATGATCTGCAAAAGATGGCTAATTTCCAAAAACAGCATGCTCCGCAAAGACCCATTGGAATGTTCATGGGTTATGTTTTGTAAAGAATGAGCCTTTGCATCTCTAAATTCTTCTGTGGCATTTGAGGGCATTTTGTACCCTTTGACTTTCTGGAAAGTCAAACTAGCATGCCACAGCAGTCTAGAATGAGCTCCATTCCTGGAATATAGCCATTAAGGCCTTTGACCTTGAAACCTCAGGCTGCATTCTAACTTTGACTGCAAAGCCTCTGAGAAAAGATGTAATCCTTTGGCAGAAAGGGAATAGGGAAAGCTAACTATAGTTATCTTCCTAACAAAATGCTAAGAGCGTAGTTTATCATGACCAACACTCTTAACAGAGAAAACAGCAAGTCATCTTGGCAATATTATTGTTTTAAACACTTGTGGAGGCAATAGAGAATCACCCCTTGTGGTCCATATAGTAGGAGAGAGAGAGAGAGAGAGAGAATCACCCCTTGTGGTCCATATAGTAGGAGAGAGAGAGAGAAAGAGAATGAATCACCCCTTGTGGTCCATATAGTAGGAGATGGCTGGCTGCATAATGTTTCACTTGAAATAAGGGAAACAAAATGGAACTCTGTGGTGACCTGAAAGAAAGAGGTTATCATCTGGAAAACCCTGATGGGGCAAATTTCTTTGGCAAGACACTGAAGTGGCTGATCAGAAGGAAGCAGTTTGTGGGTGTCCAATGAGCAACAAATCTCTCCCTGAAAGCTGAGAGAACCTTCCTGAGCGATAAGCATTTACCTTTCAAGCACCAAAGCCTGGTGAACTTCATAAAATTAAAATTCTGTGCACAGTATAAGAATTGCCTGCAACCAGTGAACTTGGAGGAATGAGAAGTGAGATTGGACTGTGAATCAAAGAACTTTTCTGAACTTACATACACGTGCACTTAGAATTAGAAAGAGGTGAAGTTAGGTTAAGTTAATAGTAATAAGTTAAAGTTTGATCCTGTTTTTATGTTTAAAGATAATTAAAAGTAACTTTTGTTTAAGTAACCATTTGTCTTAGTAAATTTCTATTGCTGCTGGGTTTTGGGGTCCTCGGGGTCCATAACAATAGCTTTACTTGGGGAGGAATGAAGGATGGACAGTTTCAGGTTACCTAAACACCATTGATTTCATCCCAAGAATAGACAGTGGATTTGTTCTTGGTTGTTTCTTCCTTTTTCTCATTACCAGCTTTGCCTACCTCCTTGTGAGGGGGAAAAAATCCACTGGAGTAACTTTAGCAACGTCTGTGAAGGAAAAAGAAATTGTCAACGTTTCTGGTTGTAACTCTTCGAGACTGTGAAGAAGGGGAGAGAGCCAGTATAACGAGGGTATCGGAGTAAAGAATGACAAATGAGTCAGGTGGGGGAAAGTATCTGATGGTAAAAGTTGTGAGTTAGAGATGGATAAAACCAAGATGGGAAGTAAGGGAAGTGTGAAGATGGGGCCAGGAGTCTAAGAACAAAGAGAGGATTAGAGATGGGTCAGAAGAGGAGAGCACAGGAGGATACCTGAATTGGATTTGTAATGTGACCTAATTATTACCAAAAAGAAAAAAAAAATTCCATCCTTAAGGAGTGAAGCACAAAAGTCTGCAGATGCTGTGATAGTACTAAAAATATAAAAATACTGAAGGAACTCAGCAGGTCTCGCAGCATCCAATAGGAGGTAACGTTTCAGGCCTAAGCCTTGAAGGCTCAGGCTTGAAACAATTGGTTATATAGGGCAGCGCAGTTGGTGTAGCGGTTAGTGCGACACCTTTACAATCCCAGCAATTGAGACCTGACCAGGGTTTGAATCTTACACTGACTGAAAGGAGTTTGAATGTTCTCCCCGTGTCTGCTTGGGTTTTCTCCTGGAGCTCCAATTTCCTCCCACCATTCAAAAACATACCAGGGGGTGTAGGTTAATAGAGTGAAAATTGGGTGGCACAGACTTGTGGGCCAAAATGTCCTGTGACTGTGCTGTATGACTAAATTTTAAAAAAAATCTTTACTTCATATGCATACTGTGAGACCTGCTGAGTTCCTTCAGCATTTTTGTTTTAATTATATCCTTCAGACACTTTAAAATAACAATTGATGTTATTGGCACTTTAGGTCTTGGCTGAGATGCCAGTTTGACAGTGCTGTAGGCTTTGATTTGGTCACAAAGGACTGCTTTCTGGGCCTGGACCAGAAGACCAACAAGGCAATATTTGAGCTGTGTGGAGATTGAAACATTGAATCTCTGAGCAAGAGGCTTAGAGGTAACAGCACTAAATTACCATAGCTTACAAACAAATAAAGAATACACTCATTCGTTTCTTTCAGCACGCCATGAAGACGACTTTCTTTTTTATTCACTAGACACAACATTGCATTCTTCAACTCCCCAAATACCACCCAGCTAAACTCCTCTGACCTTCTCATTGGCTCACTGCCACACAGGGGATCCTGACACTCCTACTCTTCTCCCGAAGGAGGTAAGTGCATGACCTCAACAGAGTTTTAAAAATTTTTGATTTTCATATAAATTAAAGCACACAATACAATCTCTTCCAACGCCAGTGTAACATGCAGAGTCTGTTTATATTCCCACCCATCCTTGCCCGATGCAATTAAGAATTAAGTCATATAAACTATACAAATACAAAAAACACAAATACCGGTGGGGTCAATGACCCCTACAGAAACCTAGAAAAAAGCCTGAGAGAGGAAAAAAATCCAAGGTAACCAAATAACCAAAGGTAAGGAATAGAAAGAAAAAATAACTAACAGCACATCGTCTGCACTAGTCCCATTTCCTTGATCCAAACCATTTCTTTATTGGAACGGATTTTTTTCAGTACACTTGTTCTGAAGGGGGATAATCATATCTGTAAACCATTATACTTGAGATAAGACTGCCACACTCTAACTAATGTGTTATATTTCCTCCTCAAATTATATGTGGTTTTCTCCAGGGGACTCCCAACTCTGCATTTCCATATTCCATCATGAAATGTTTAGTTTGGAGTTGGACTTCCACGTGACCGCTATACATTTCCTGGCTACCGCCAAAGCAACCTTCACAAACTGAATTTGGTACTTGGACAGTTTAAAACTCATGTCTGTAATGTTCCCCTCAAGGTACAATTCTGGATCCTTTAGAAAATCCATTTTTGTAGTTTTTTTTCAGAATGTCCCCAGGTCCTCCCAGAAGGATCTCACCTTTGTGCACAGCCAGGTTGAATGGATAAAGGTTTCAATCGCCACACCACGCCTAAAGCACATTTCTGAGATTTCTAGTTTAGATTTATATAGTTTTTGAGGTGTGAGGTACAGTTCATGCAGGAAATTGCATTGTACCAGCCTGTATCTGGCATTATTAACAGCTGTCATGTTGTCCAGACACAGATCTGACCAGCATCGCTTGTGGGTTGTTGTGGCCAAATCTGACATCCACCTTTCCCTCAACCTGTGTAAGCCCAGCTCCAGGATCTAACTTTGGAATATGAAATGCTTCATAGAAATAAACTTGCGCACATTCCCCCATCGGATTCGTGTCACTACACAAGGGCAAGTTTGTAGATGGTCCCAATTTGTCCCTTAAAAAAGATCTTAGTTGCAGATAGCAGAAAAATGTTCTATTAGGCAAATCATATTTATTCCTGAACTGCTTGAATGACATGACATGAGCTGCCCTCACTGTAACAATTCTCAATACACCTGATCCCCTTCTGGCACCAGGTGTTGACTGTGACAAAGTTACCGAATATACCTGTATAATGGTTGATCATGCAAAAAGTCAACACTTTTTTTAAAACCCAAAAATCCTGTGACAACTGTAAAAGTCAACCCCCCCTCCTCAAAATGTTTTGGCTCTGACTACCCGCTCATCCAAGCTCCTGACACCCCAGTCACAGACTCTCACCTTGACTGCCCACCCATCTGAACTCCTGACGCCCTGGCCACCTGCCCTCTGGAGCTCCAGACACTCCGACTGCATACCCTCACCTTGGCCACCTGCCCATCAGACATCCAAATGCCCTCACCTAGTTGTTCACCTACTGGGGCTCCTGCCGCTCAACCCATAGACTCTCATCTTGGCTGCCTGCCCATCTGAGCTCCAACAACCCTGAAAGTGGACTCATCACCCAGTCCTGCCCATTTGAGATCCCAACACTTTGTATAATGGACGTAAGTATGAACTGTGTAAAAGTCGACCCCCCCCCAACCAAATTTAACCAAACATTAGGTCCAAAAAACTCAACTATTACACAAGTATATACAGTAAATATCCACAATATGCAAGTGTAAGTAAATTAAATGGGGAAAACTGTGTACTATCAGTCTATTGGTTACAATTGGGGATTATTACCAATACATTTCAAATCAAAGTAGCAGGAGGAACAGCCACTTGCATCTACTTTGCCATCAATTATTATTTTCTGGCTGTTTGATTTTGGTGATCTTTCTATGTAGGTTGTAAGTCTCCTTGTAAACTATATATTTATTGCTGCAGAAGCTTTGTAGTTTTTTGCATCTGGTAAAATCTATTCCTCCTCCCACACTTTTTCTTCAACATTGTCCTGCACCTATAACAAGTTGTGGAATTTAATTTGCTTTCCAGTAACACTGACCGAGATGAGCATAAAGCATTTCTGGGAGGACCATTAATGACAGCAGCTGTTAAAACCTTGCCATTTTTCTTTAAGTAGCAATTGAGTGGAGAAATGCCTGGACAAAAGAAAATGTGAAAATGCAATTTAATTAGGTGTTGGAATGCCCTTCAATCATTAGTCTTATTCATGACATCTGTGCTTTCAGTTGGATCAATCTGTCTTATTAGCTGTCTATAGAGAGCAAGTTTAGTGGGGTTGAAGTTTATTTGTCATCCAAATCATCTACATAATACAGCCTTTTGAAACTGTGTATCTTTGGACCATTGTGCACACAGATAATCTTATGCACAAACTACATATTTACTTAGCAATCCAAAATAAATAGATATAAAAATAATTTATGGCTTTCTAGAATTATTCAACGGTCTCACTGCCTACGGAAAGAAGCTGGTTTTTGTGTTTCTGTACCTTTTCATTGACGATGGTGTCTCAAAGATACTGCTGAGTGGATAACAAAGGTCCTCAAAGATTCTCTGAGCCACCTTTAAGCGCCACTCCCTGTAAATGTCTTCAATAGAGGGAAGGTAGACTCAAGTGTGCAACTAGTTTCAAGCTGAAGTGGTAGATGTGAGCTTGATTTTAATATTTCAGGGAAATTTGGGCAGTTATGTGGATGGGAGAGGTATGGAGGGCTATGGACTGAGTGCAGGTCAGTGGGCCCAGGCAAGAAAAAAGTGGTTCAGTATAGACTAGAGGGGGCCGAAGTGGCCTGTTTCTGTGCTGTATTTGTTATATGGTTCTGAATGATCCTCTCAACAGTTGAATCACCCTCTGTTCTGACCTCTGCTCTGATGCTTTGCAACTACTATTCCATGCTACAGACCCTTACACATTTGAGTCCAGTTATGAGCCCAAAGGACCCCAAAACCCAGCAGCAATAGACATTTACCAAGACAAGTAGTTACTTAAACAAAAGTTGTTTTTAATTATCGTTAAATATGAAAACAGAATCAAACTTTAACTTCTCTATTAACTAACCCAACTTAATCCCCTTCTAATTCTAAGCACACGTGTATGTAATGTATGTGTAAATTTAAGAAAAGTTCTTTGGTTCACAGTTCAATCTCACTTCTCCCTCTTCCAAGTTCTCTGGATGCAGGCAATTCTTATACTATGCACAGAATTTAATATGTATAAAGTTCACTGGGCTTTGGTGCTCGAAAGGTAAATGTTTACCACTCAGGAAGGTTCTTTGTAAGTTAGCAGAGAGAGAGATGTGTTGTTCCAGTATTTCCACAACTGAGGTACCACCATTAGTCACCTCAATGTCTTGCTGATGAAACTTCCCCATCAGGTTCTCCAGATGATAACCTCTTTCTTTCAGCCTACCACAGAGTTCCTTTCTGTTCGACTTATTCTAAGAGAAACATCAGACAGATAGCACTTCCAGCCATCCGCCACTCTGGAGTTTCTGTTTCAGTTCCAACAAGCTTCTCCTGCTTGTTTCAGCTGTGACTGTTCAGTCTGGCAGGACTGGACAGAATGGATGTGGAAGGGATGTTTCTAATGGTGGGGGAGTCCAGAACCTGGGGCCATAGTTCGAGGATAATAGGCAAACCATTTAGGACCGAGATGAGGAGGAATTTCTTTACCCAGAGGGTGGTGAATCTGTGAAATTCATTGCCACAGAGAGCAGTAGAGGCAGGTTCATTGAATATATTTAAGAGGGAATTAGATATATTTCTTCAGTATAAGGGAATTAGGGGTTACGGAGAGAAGATGGGGAAGGGGTACTGAACTTTAAGATCAGTCAATGGCGGAGCAGGCTCAAGGGCCGAATGACCTACTCCTGCTCCTATCTTCAATGTTTCTCTCCCTCTCTCTTGCAAAACCCCCTCCTTCTCCAGCAAACAATAGTTAGTCTTCTGCTCCCATTTGTTGTTTTTAGGTAAACAAGAACCCAGGGGTGACCTTTGAGTGAGCACTTATCAGAAAGGTCAGAAGTCTTGTAAAAATGTTTAACACAGATGACCTGTCTCTAGACCATTCATTTCATGACATCATTTCAATTAGGACCTACTTATGAAACGTGCATAGCATTCTCCATAGTTTCTGTAAAGTCACTGAATATGAATTCTTCAATATTTCAAATAAGATCTGTTTTAAAGTGAGTGTGTATGTAACCTTCTCTAATTTTACCAATTTATCTCCCAAATACATCTACAAATATTAAATCACAGTCCCACTAAATTGACCATTCAGTGTCCTGGGATAGGAATGGGAGTTTGGCTTTTCACACTTGTCCCATCCTAACTTGGACAGTGGATGGTTTCACACTTGCAAGGAGCCATCCCTGGGGTTAGGACTGTGTAAAAATCAAAAACAAGGTTTTAACCTTTACATTCTGGCCCATAATTATTATTATAGACCTTCTACCGGTGATGTCATGATGCATCGACCTGCCCTAAATCCTGATCAATGTATTAAGATCTTGTATTTGAACAAAATTAATCATGCCTAATTTATAACATAAATGTACAGCACTGTATGAGCCCTTCAGCCTCTGTTGTTGTGTGACTGATATAAAGGGACGGTTGGGAAGTGCTAGCAATAAATAGCAATAGTGGACAATTTTTAAACAGGGTGGGAAAGTTTTTAGTGCTATAGTGCACAATTTATGCAGCTTGGGAAGTTGACAGCACTATTGCATACAATTTATAGAGACAATGGGGGATAAAGCAATGGTGGACCTGCCCTCCCAGAATGCCATGTGGCAGAGAAAAGGCCGTATGCATGGCTGCATAAATGGAGCATTCATGGATGAATTTCTCTGCCGCGTGGCATTCTGGGAAGTCAGGTCCACCATTGCTTTTTCCCCATGGTCTTTATAAATTGTGTGCTATAGTGCTACCAACTTTCCCTCGCTGTTTAAAAATTGCTATTATTTATTGCTGTTTATTCTCTCTCTCTCTCTCTCTCTCTTTCTCTCTCTTTCCCCCCCCCCTCCCCCTGCCCACCACTGCGACTTTCCCACGGCAAGTTTATATCTTCATTCTAATCTTTTCTTTCTTCATGTTCCTGCACTCATGCAAAGACTTGGGTCATTTCAATCTCACAATGCAATTGCCCGTTTTACACTTGCCTGATTGCAACGCCAGTGTCTTCAGATGCCAAGGATTGTACTAGGGATTGAGGCTGTCTATTCCTGACGTCATCTGACGCCGGTGTTGAACTGATTTTGCTTTCACACTAGATGCTTTAAAGGCCAATTGGCAGTTAATTCCTGTGATAACTTGCAATTGTGAAAGGGGCTTATGATGCAACCAGCTAGGACACACTATTGTACTGAAGAACGTTGTTAGAATGGTGGCTAGTAGGCTTATCCTCATCCACATTCATAGGAAGTGTAGGCAGTGCTGCACCTTCCTGACTAGTGAGGTGCTGTGGGTCCAGGATAGGTCGTCCTTCAAAAGAACATCAAGGAACTTTGTGGTCCCCACTCTCTCTACAATGGAGCTATTCATATGTAGTGGGGAATGGTCCTGAGCTCCACATCATCCACATTGAGACTCGGGTTGTTGCTCTTGCATCATTGCACAACCCTATCAACCTCCTTCCTGTAAGCCAACTCATTATTGTTGCTGATGAGGCCAAATACTGTTGTCATCTGCAAACCTGATGATTCTGTTGGAGATTAACCTGGCAGTACAGTAGGTTAGCAGTGTGAATAGTAGCAGGCTGAACATGCAGCCCTGAGGTGTACTAGTGCTCAGTGTGATGGGGCTTGAAGATTTGCTGTCAACCCAGACAGACTGTGGTCTTTTGATCAAGAAGACAAGGATCCAGTTGCAGAGAGGGGTACTGAGTACCAGCGAGGACAGTTTATCTACCAGCTTCTGAGGTATGATTTGTGATTAATGTTGAACCCGTGAGGCATCGTTCTCTAGGTGAGTCAGGGTGGAGTGGAGAGTCAGTGTATTGCGTCATCTATGAATTGGTTTGGCCAATAGGCAAACTGAAATGGGTCTATTGTTGCTGGTAGGTGTACTTTGATGTGCTCCATTAGGAGTCGCTTAGAACACTTGTGATCATGGAGGTCAGTGCCACTGTTGGATGGTCATTTAGTCTAGCTACTGTTGTTCTCTTGGATGTGCTGCTCCAAGTGGAAGGGATTCTGCATGAATATTGTAGTTTAGAGATTAGGTCAGTAGCTAGGAATCCTACAGTAAGCAAGTCTGTTCCTAATTCCCCCAAATCTATCCACTGTTACAAGCCTATGGTCAGGAGTGTGATGGAATACTCTCCATTTGCCTGGATGAGTTTAGCTTCAGCAACTCTTAAGAAGTTCAATGTCAAAAGCGGCATAGGTTCATGGGACATAGCGAACTGCTCAATAGGTACCCCATTCATTCAGTCCGTAGTAGCAGCAGTTCAGACCATCTTGGGATGGATGGCAGCAGCTCTTAAAGACTCCTTTGACAATACCTTCCAAACCCAGTACCTCTACCAGTTGAAAGGACAAGAGCATAGTGGGAAAGTATATTTCCATTCCTTCCCTGTCACTGAGTCAAAATCCAAGAACTCCCTAATAGTGTAGGGAAATATACCAACACCTTAAGGACTACAGCAATTTGAGATTTGACTCCCTCTTCTCAAGGGCAGTTGGGGGTGGGCAATTAAATACTGGCTCATCTTATGAATCCCACATTCCTTTAATAAAACAAGGAATAGTGGCAAAATTGCTCCCATATGTGGTGTTTCTGTATAGCAGAGTTGTTGATCTAATGAATCCATAGAAAGAAGACCAGGCATGTGGAGCAGATGTAACAGGATTAAAATTTAAATAAATAAAAACAATAAAGTGAGGTTAAGTACAGAGTTCCAAATGGAAAAGATGTTGAGTACTGTTTTAAGGTGAGCTGCCAGTGGTATGTTTTGAGTTACAGGATCCCAAAATAAACTGAGTGCCCTTAAATTGAAAAGGATGGAAGTGTGTGATGAAGGGAACTGGGTATCAAAATTAATTTAATTATTTTAATTTTAATTAAATTAAGCATTATTTGATGGAGATTTAAAAAAATTATAATTGTAAGGATTGCTTTGGAATTCCAGTCTATGGGAGTGGGTGGGTAAACAATTCCTGCTGTATGTTGCTGTATGAAGAACTAGGCATTTGACATCAGGAAATCTATATTGGGAAATGAGGCACAAACTGCCAGAGGCTATTTGTAATTGCGACCTATTCAAATAGTATTTTTATTTTTAAAAAACATCATCTTACAATGTTGAGAGGGCAAATCAGAGCTGCTGGAGGAACTCGACATTTGAGGTTAGGACCTTTTATTAAGGCATTATATTGACTATTGGCATTTGGTGAGTTGGGGTAGGTTTAGCCTGGATTCATAGCAAATAGTAAATACTTTAAAGACTGACTCAACAGGGAAAAGATTGTACAAATATTTTTGGGTGGATGGAGCCACACCCAGATGGTGAACCAAGCCCAATTGTCAAGAGAATTACCCAATCATTCCCTTCTGGAAGTTTCCCAAAGGAACAACATTGGTTTAAGAATAGTTTGATTACAGCTGTGTAGGATGTTCATGACATCCAATCTAATATTTGTGTGCTATTGTGATTACTATAAGAAGGAAGCCAAAAAAAGGTTTTGTAAAGATTCAAAGAATATTGCAGGAGCTTGAGGGTTTATGTTATCAAGAGAGACAGGGGCTTTTTTATGGAGGAATGTAGACTGAAGGCTGTCTTTATAAAGCATTACAAGATTGAAGGGCATTTATAAGGTGGATGGTCAGTCTTTTTCTGAGGGTAGAGGTCTTAAAACTAGAGGGCATAGATTCAATGTGAGAGGGGAGATTTAATGGGGATCTGAAAGGCAAGTTTTTCAGAGAGTGATACTGTAAGTGCATGGAATAAGCTGCCAGAGGAATTGGTAGGAGGTGGGTACAATTAGAAGTTTAAGATGCTTGGACATAGAAACATAGAAGATAGGAGCAGGAGTAGGTCATTGACCCTTCGAGCCTGCTCCGCCATTCAACGAGATCATGGCTGATCTTAAAGTTCAGTACCCCGACCCCGCCTTCTCTCCGTAACCTTTAATACCCTTATACTGAAGAAATAGATCTAATTCCCTCTTAAATATATTTAATGAACCTGCCTCTACTGCCCTCTGTGGCAATGAATTCCACAGATTCACCACCCTCTGGGTCAAGAAATTCCTCCTCATCTCGGTCCTAAATGGTCCTAAATCCTCAAATCATGGCCCCGGGTTCTGGATTTTCCCATCATTGGAAATATCCCATCTGCATCCATTCTGTCCAGTCCTGCCAGAATTTTATAGGTCTCTATGAGATCCCCTCTCAATCTTCTAAACTCCAGCGAGTACAATCCCAATTTGCGCAATCTTTCCTCATAAGTCATTCCTGCCATTCCAGGTATCAGCCTGGTGAATCGCCTCTGCACTCCCTCCATTGCAAGAACATCCTTCCTTAGATCAGGTGACCAAAACTGCACACAATACTCCAGGTGGGGTCTTACCAAGGCCCTGTACAGCTGCAGTAAGGTACACAAATTGAAAAGGTTCAAAGGAATAGAGGCCAAATGCAGACTAATGATTCAAGCTCAGAAAGCACCTTGGCTCACATGGATGAATTGGGCTGAATGGCCTCTTACTGTGTTGTCTAAACGATTCTATTGCTTTCAAGATGCTCTACTACCTAAAATTGTGATTTTTGAAATGTTCTGTATAATCTTTAAAAATTCTAGGTTTTTAAAAAAAATTATCAGGTTAATCATTTACAGCTGATGTGCAATCTTGGGAAAACTTGAACTTTCCAAGGCCTTTTTAGGTGATAGGTGTGCAGGTGTGTATGCAAGGCATATCAGTTGCTGAAATCTGACACCACTGTTTAGAAAAATGGTTAATTTTGCCTCCTGTGTAAAATTCCTCAAATAATATTTTTAAATTAAAATTCATGCACAGATTTTTGATAATTAGAGCTAACAATTTTTTTGCTCCTAGTTCTAGGATCTGGAGACTCTTGTGTCTATTTTGAATAATTAAGCTGATTTGTAAGTTTAAAAACTGAGTTGAGCAAGTTTATTTTTTCTCTAATGTGAGCTATATGCATATGATAATGAGTTTGTCTCGTACATTGTGCAAATATACCAGAATTTTTGCCATAGTTTAACAGGTACATTGTTTTTTTTAAAAAAATAGTATACTTGCCATATATACTCATATAATCGTCAAGTTTTTATTGGACCAATTTTTTTGGGTCTAAGTACCTGTGTCATTCAGGGTATCAGGAACTCAGATGGCCAGGACCAGGTAGTGAGTCTGCATTCGGGGCATTGAGGGCTCGGATGGGTGGGCAGCTGGGGTGAGGATCTGTGGTTGGGACACCGGAGCTCAGGTGAGCGGGTGGCCGAGGTAAGGGTTCGTGGTCGAGGCGTTGGGAGCTCAGATGGGCAGGTGGTGAGGGCCAAATTTACACAGGTATATGGAAAATATGCGATTTTTGATCCAGACATTTACGCAGGATGGACTATTACACCAGTATATACGGTAATAATTCAGCAATCATTTTGTGGTGTCAGAGCAGTCTCTGATTTGTGTAACGATAGGACGTTCAAGAGCCTGATAGCTGTTAGAAAGAAACTCTTCTTGTTCAGACTTCTGTGTCTTCTGCCTAAAGGTAGATTGTTACCAGGATAATGGGGTTCCTTTATGATGTCGGCTGCCTTCTTGAAGCAGCACCTCATTAGATGTATTCAATGGATGGGAGATCAGAGCCTATGATGAACTTGGCTTTACTTGTTGCCTTCTGGAGACTTTTGTATCTCTGGGCATTCAAATTGCCAAACCAGGCTGTGATGCACCCAATAAATATACTTTTCATCTGTAAAAGTTTGATAGAGTATTTGGCCTTGTGTCAAATCTCCTCTGATTCCTTGGAAAGTGAGGGGCATTGGTGTGCTGGCTCCAGGAGAGGTCTTCTGATAAATGGGCTTCCAGAAAGCTGAAGATACTAACCCTCTCTACCTGCATCCATCAATGCAGATGGGACTCTCGCCCTCTCTCTAAAAATTAACAATAAGTTACTTGGTCACGTCAAGAGTAAGATTATTGTTCTGGTACCACCCAGTGAGATTCTCGGTCTCAGTCCTGACCTGTCACTTCCAGTATTTCAGCCAGCAGCAAATTTGTGGATTGAGTTGGACCTGAACTTGGTTATCCAGTCATGAGTACAGGTAGTAGGGGCTTAAGCATGTGGCCTTGGAGTGCCCCTAGGCTAATGTTCTGGATGGAGCAAGTGGTGTATCTGATTTGTTGAGAGGTCTGCTGATGAGGAAGACAAGGATCCAACTGCAGAGGGACAAACTGAATCCCAGACTCTTTAGATGGTGTACAAGTTTTTTTCTGGGGTGATAGTGTTACCTCAGCTCAGCATTCAATGTTACCTGCCATCGGTGCTCCTGTGATCTAGGTGATTTGTGCAGAGTGGAGGGACAGTGAGGTGGCAACTGTTGTGACAAAAGGTGAATTGAAGTGGGCTCGGGTCCTTCCTGAGAGTTGATCTGCACCATCCTCTTGAAGCACTTCATGACGATGGGTGTCTGTTCCACCAGCCCGTAATTGTTGAGACCTGTCATCTTGCTCTTGCTTCTGGAATAATGGATGTCCTTATGAAGCAGGTGGGAAACCTTTGACTGCTGCAGCAAGAGATTGAAAATGTCTGTTTTAAAAACTCCATCTAGATGGTGCACACAGGTATGCTGTCTGGACCAGGCACTTTGAGGATTCACCCTCTTGAAGGTTCTGTTCAGCCTCAGAAACTGGGAGCAGAGTTGCTGGAACTGATGATGTATCATATTAGTGCTATCACCACACGACTGATTCAAGATGATAAATTGACTTGAGGGGAATTCTGATCTGTAACATTTTTATTGAGAGAAAATTGATTTTCCTCTGCAGGAAGACTTTTTACTAAATATTTCCCCTTGTGCTGAATATGTACTGCTTCTTTTGGGTGTATCTTCCATTTGTTCCTTTTTTTTTGAAGATTTATGGCTAAAATGGCAGAATTTTAAAATTACAAATTGATTTTTTAAAAATCATTTATCAAAGGGTGACTTTGTTTATAAAATATTCGTTAAGTGACTTTATTGATTTTCTTGGATTTTTGAGCATTCAGTGCTTTGCTTTTAACAATCAGTACACCCAGATAAATGGTATAATGTCCACAACAGAAGATTTGATACCAAATATCAGTTTCTTCAACCCCTAAAGCAAATTATCTACAAATTGAATTTCATTAAATGAGGGTGTGACAGGGTGGCAGTGAAATGTAACATGCAATTTCTGTCTGATGTCTTATGTTTAAAAACAGGATTTTATTTCACTCTTGTACAATCATGTCCTTTGGCCCTGAATGAGGAACAAATGGAATACAATTCCCATCTGTCCATAAACACATTCTTCTCATGAGTCTGGTTTTGGCTGTCTTTGTGGTTCATTGCTTTTGATAATGGCACCAGAACTTCTACTCTATATGACCTGGATTTTTATCTTTGACGTTCACTGCCTGAGTTATAATGTTGTAAAATGCAAAAGATGATCATGTATTAAAGTACAATCAATTATTTAAATGAAGATGCAGTTTGGTTAGTAGTATGTTTAGCTGCACTAGGTTCCCATTTTAGCAGTGAAAGCTTGACTTCCCACATTTCACTGAGAGTTTTTGTGATTGTTTGCTAAACTGGAATTAGAGTCATTATCAGTTCATGGGGTGTGTGTGACAATCTAAAGTCATCACCAAGACTTGCACCACCAGATTCATAAACAGTTACTAACCCTCAACCATCAGACCCTTGAACAATAGACTCCTTCAAAGATTCTTAAGGACTCTATTTGTACTGAATATATATTTTCAGTATTTGCACAGTTTGGTTTACATTTCTTTCTTCTTAAGTACAAGTTTACAGTTGCTGGTAATTAGAAAATCTGCCTGGGGTGCAGGAAAAGAAATCTGAGTTGTATGTGATGTTATTTATGTATTTTCACAATAAATCTGAAATTTGACAGAAGAGATGCAATGATACAGCTTCAAATATGGTTTAAAACATGTAATAAACCATTATTTAACTCTATGATGTAATTGATCATGTTTATAGAAATGTTTAATTCATAAATTCATGGCTTGTACAGTCAGCATTTAATGACATTTGTCAGTTGCCTTTAAATGGAGTAGTTTGCTTTCACTTCAATGGGCATTTAAGTCACAATTGCCATATCATGGGACTGGAATTGTGGATAGGTTTGGCCAAGAAAAAGATTTTCCTTCCCTGAGTTAATAAACAAATCATTTTTTTTAATGATTTGATCAGAATTTTTTTCTTTGAGGACGGTGTCTCTTGGGATGGCAGGAAGATGCTGTGAATAGATCTGATTTGCCTGCTCTGTTAAAATTATAAACATTGTTACAGATTGTCAAGAATGATCTTGTTACTTTGCTTTTACCATATTCTTTGTGAATTTTTAATATCCAAAATGACAAGGTGGTGACTGTTTTGATGTCTAGATAGCATGGTTTTTTTTAAAAAAAAACTAAGATTTGTTATTGTAGCTTGGTGCATATTACGAAAAACAAAACTCTCTAAATTTATTTGACAATTTCTGGTACATTTTACATTTTAAATTTCCTAGTTGCCATGGTGGCACTTTAGATCAAGAATTTGGGTCATCAGCCTATGAATGCATCTCCTAAATTTAAAAATCTTGGATCAAATTGTTTGCAAATTTGTCATTATAGGAGACAATTGTAGATTTTCTGTACCCTTCCCCAGTAAAACTCTTATTCAAAGCTATGGTTAAAATCTCTTGGCCAATTTTTCCCAATTTTTGTCATTCTGATTTGAGGACACTTGTTTTTAATTTTGGAAGCTGACACCAGCCATTGAGATCTGTGCCGCCACAAACCTTTACCATTTGAAGAGTGGGAGGAAACTGGAGCATCTGGGGAAAGCCCATGCAGGTCATGGGGAGAATATACAAGTCAAGTTTATTGTCATTTGATTGTAGAAGTACAACTTGATGAAACATGCAGACACACAACCAGATACAATTGGAGGAATTGTAGATGGAGCTAGAGGACAAAGATAGGATGCAGTGTTGGGCAGAAAAATGGCAAATGGAGTTCAATCCAGATGAGTGTGAGGTGATGTATTTTGGCAGGACAAATCAAAAAGCTGAGTACAGGGTTAATGGTCAGTTTATTAAGAGCATGGGGGAATCTTGGGGTTCATGTCCATGCATCTCTCAAAGTAGTTGTTCAGGTTGATAGGATAGTTAAAAAGCCTATGGGATTCTGTTCTTAGTTAATAGCGGATTGTGTATAAGAGTAGAGAAGTTGTGTTGCAGCTTTATAAGTCTCTGGTGAGGCCACATTTGGAGTATTATGACCAGTTCTGGTTGCCTCATTAGAGGAAAGATGGGAAGGCCATGGAAAGGGTGCAGAGAAGATTTTCCAGGATGTTGCCTGGATTGGAGGGCATGTCTTGTGAGGCAAGGATGGCAAAGCTGGGACTTCTCTTTGGAGTGTAGAAGGAATGATCGAGGTCTTCAAAATTATGAGAGGCATAGATTAGTTGGACAGCCAATACCTGTTTCCTAGGATGGGAATAACAGCCATTAGAGGACATGTGTATCAGATTAAGGGAGGGAAGTATTAGGGAGACATCAGGGGTAAGATTTTTTTACACAATTGTTGAGGCCTGGAATGCCTTGCCAGGAGTGGTGGTAGAGGCTGAAACATTAGGGGCTTTTAAAAGACTATTAGGTAGGCACATGGATGAAAGGAGAGGGTTATAGAGTAGGAAGGGTTTAGCACTTTTATATGGTTCAGTGCAACATGGAGGGGCAAAGAGCCTGTACGGTGTTTTAATGTATAATTACACAAATAGACAAACGGTATATAGGCAAGTGTTTTATCTATAGATATATAGATATAGATATATATCTATCTATATCTATAGATATAGATATATATAAACCTCAGAAGGTTATGTGAGCAGTTTATTTGATCGCTTAGCATTTCATTGGGAAGAAGCTTGTTCCCAGTAGATCATGTCATTGGGGTGGGGGGAGATACCAGTGTTCCCCTCTGCTACTCTTGTGTTCCTGTGGATTGACCTCTGATCAATTTCTCTGCAGCATCCGTACCACACTGTGATGCAGCTAGACAGGATACTCTCGATAGAGCCCCTGCAGAAGGTTAACATATTGGTGGTCGGTAGCCTTGGCCGCTTCAGTCTTCTCAGGAACTGACTTCCTTCTTTCCTGACAAGTGAGGAGATGCTAAGTGTCCACGATAGCTCACTAGTTAAGTGAGCTCCAAGGAACTTGGTACTCTCCACCCTCTACAACAGAGTTGTTGATGTGCAGTGAGGGTGGGTAATTTCTGGTCCTCCTGAAGTCCACGATCATCTCCTTCATCTTGTCCACGTTGATACGCTGGTTGTTGCTCTCACACCATTTCACGAGATTTTCCACCTTCTCTGTAGAGTGACCATCGTTGTTGCTGATGAGGCTGACGACTGTTGGATCATCTGCAAACCTGATGCCCCTGTTGGAGCTGGATCTGGCAGTGCAGCCGTGGGTCAGTAGCGTGAACAGGAGCAAATTCCTTAGTGTCATGCTGCAGTAATAGTGTTACACTAATCACTACCCTAACCGGACCACCCACTGGTAAATTCTAAACAAAGTACTTTTTTTTAAAAAAAGGTTTGGTGGGTGGGGAGATTAAAGAAAACATTTTCTGAATTTGTACAAGGGACTTGAATGTTATAAATGCAGAACATGCTTGAAAGACTGTGGAACGAGACCTTCATGAATGACTTGAATGCTAGTGGTTGTTGAGCTGAATTACAAATTGCATCTTAAATGGTTTACAAAATGACAAACCACCCCTTGTTCTTCGAACCCTTGACGCAGCTAGCACTGGCTACCTTTAGTTCTGCCTGGTCAGCCCATTCTTCCATCGTGCCATTCAGGTAGATCTGTTCCTCCTTTCTTCCACCATCCAGCAATATAAAGGTGTTGCTTTGAATTCCTACTCCTTTATTCCTCCAAGCTATCTCTTGGTATCTGAAAATGGTGGTTGTTTTCATGTTTATTGTCAAACATGATTCAAGTCAAGTTTATTATCATCTGAGTACACAAGTGCAACCTGATGAAACCGTGTTCTCTGGTCCTCAGTACGAGCATGCAGGCACCCAACCAGACAAAAAACATAGACAGACAAATAATACATATGCAGGACGAGTATTTAATCTATACAAATAAATAAATATTGTTTCATGAATGTGAGGGTCTCGGATGGTTAGTGTGACCAGTTCTTTGGTCATTCAGCATTCTCACTGACTGTGGGAAGAATTCTTTGTCTCAAGCTCCAACTTTAACATTTCCACTTTATGAAAATTCCCAGACATTATTCAATCTATATTGCAGGAAGAACATGATGTTCTTTCTGTTGGGAAGATCTGTCCTTGGTCCACAACGCATGCAATACCCTTTTCACTGACCATCTTTCTCCCTGACTAAGATTAAATATTCATGATCTAGGTTTTTGTATTTTCTTGCAAAATGAACCATTTTATCCATCTGTATCTCCCTAAGAGTCTTTTATGCCGTGTACAGCAATGCCCACCTCTCCCCTTGTTTGATAAAGCTCCCTCCTTAATCCTTCCAACTGTTGTACTATAAACACTGATACAGTAGATATTGTGGAGTATGGAGATGGATTTCATTAATGATACAGTGTATTGAATACTTGTGCACACTAATGTTTTATCCCATGTTAAATGGGATGAAGCATTGAAGTTTGTTTTTAAATTGTCTTTGGAAACTTGGAAATTTCCAATAAAAATCTACTTCCAAATTTTCTAATCCTGAAGGTAGTTGTCCAGTTAAAATGTTAAGTGTTATAACTATTGCCTTGCAATTACATGTAGTTCTTTTAATTAAAATCTGTTAGCCCTGGAGGCAGCTTAGGAACAAAAAGGTCTAGTGTTCTTCTGACCTAATGCTCCAACAACATTGGTTCATTGGTTGATTAACCTGGTTTTATAGTGAATCGGCTTGATTGGTAGACAGTTGAAACCCAAAGCATTATACCCCAGGAGAAGCAAACAAAAGGGCTGTTTTGTCTGTAGTGCCATAAGTGCACATCTCTAGAGCATTGTACAATCGAAGTAGTGAAGTGTGTGGTTTATGTGATTGGTCTCTAAGGGGAATTGGGTGTTTAAAGGGAATAATTAAATTAGACCAAGTACTAATCCAAAACTGGTAGAATGGCATATTGTCTCATTTGGTGAGGTTTTGTGTCATAATTGGGTTAATCTATTCTTTAATCAATTTTCTAATTTATTTATTCTTTAAAAATATACCCCAACCCGAAGCAGATCAGCCTACTTCCACAGGTGATTTATTAGCAGATGCTCACAATTGTGATTATCTTTTGTTTAATTCCATCTTCCAATCCACCAGTTCAGCTGCTTAAAACAAAATATTGAAACATTGAAAAAAAACTGTAGATACTGGATATCTTGAAATAACTACTGGGTATGATGGGAGCAGGTTAGGCTGCATCTGTAGAAAGAGGACAGCTAACGTTCAGGTTGATGAACCTCTGTCTGAAATAGTAACTGATTTTATGAATTTGCATCTTCAGATTGTTCAAATTCTAATATTCATTTTTTTAAAACTATTTATTTGTTCAAAATACAAATAGTAGATAACATATACCACAATTAACCATAAACATGAACATTATTTTTTTATAAATAGAAAAAGAAGAAAAGAACCCCCCCCCCCCCCCCCACTTTCAGGCCAGCTCTCCTAAGGAGAGCCAAACAGAATTAAGGAAAAAGATCTAATCAATGTAAATTAAAATGTAAATATTCTGAATATAACAACCACATATTAATTTAAAAAAACTGTAATTATCATGTGAAACATATGTAATTTTTTCCATTATTAAACAATATTTCATCTTGTTATGCCATCTATTAATATCAATCATATTTGTATCTTTCCACGTACTAGCAATACATTTTTTTGCTGGCAGATAAAGCTAAATATACAAAAGTAAGTTGAAATTTATCTAATCCCAAACCTTTCAGAGGTTGCAAACGCCAGTAAGAATACTCTCTCTCCACCTCTCCCTCTCCACCTCTCCTTCTCCACCTCTCCTTCTCCACCTCTCCCTCTCTACCTCTCCCTCTCTACCTCTCCCTCTCTACCTCTCCCTCTCTACCTCTCCCTCTCCAACCTCTCCCTCTCTACCTCTCCCTCTCTACCTCTCCCTCTCTACCTCTCCCTCTCTACCTCTCCCTCTCTACCTCTCCCTCTCTACCTCTCCCTCCTACCTCATCCCTCTCTACCTCTCCCTCTCTACCTCTCCCTCTCTACCTCTCCCTCTCTACCTCTCCCTCTCTACCTCTCCCTCTCTACCTCTCCCTCTCTACCTCTCCCTCACTACCTCTCCCTCTCTACCTCTCCCTCTCTACCTCTCCCACTCTACCTCTCCCTCTCTACCTCTCCCTCTCTACCTCTCCCTCTCTACCTCTCCCTCTCTACCTCTCCCTCTCTACCTCTCCCTCTCTACCTCTCCCTCTCTACCTCTCCCTCTCTACCTCTCCCTCTCTACCTCTCCCTCTCTACCTCTCCCCTCTACCTCTCCCTCTCTACCTCTCCCTCTCTACCTCTCCCTCTCTACCTCTCCCTCTCTAACCTCTCCCTCCTACCTCTCCCTCTCTACCTCTCCCTCTCTACCTCTCCTCACCCTCTCTACCACTCCCTCTCTACCTCTCCCTCCTACTCACCTCTCAACCTCCCTCTCTACCCTCTCCCTCTCACCCTCCCTCTCTAACCTCTCCCTCTCTACCTCTCCCTCTACCTCCCCTCTCTACCTCTCCCTCTCTACCTCTCCCTCTCTACCTCTCCCTCTCTACCTCTCCCTCTCTACCTCTCCCTCTCTACCTCTCCCTCTCTACCTCTCCCTCTCTACCTCTCCCTCTACCTCTCCCTCTCTCTACCTCTCCTCTCTACCTCTCCCTCTCTACCTCTCCCTCTCTACCTCTCCCTCTCTACTCTCCTCTCTACTCTCCTCTCTACCTCTCCCACTCTACCTCTCCCCTCTCTAACCTCTCCCACTCTACCTCTCCCTCTCTACCTCTCCCTCTCTACCCTCTCCCTCCTCTACCTCTCCCTCTCTACCTCTCCCTCTCTACCTCTCCTCTCTACCTCTCCCTCTCTACCTCTCCCTCTCTACCTCTCCCTCTCTACCTCTCCTCTCTACCCTCTCCCTCTCTACCTCTCCCTCTCTACCTCTCCTCTCTACCTCTCCCTCTCT